>NC_050521.1:4595013-4633013 GCF_002922805.2 Oryzias melastigma | reverse complement strand
AAGTCTGGGCATCTTTGCTTAGACTGCTGCCCCCGCGACCCGGTCCCGGATGAAGCGGAGGAAGATGGATGGATGGATGGATGGAGCTTTTTGCTGGGTTCACTATAGATTTAACACAGAACATTTGTAACACCAACTTCTACACTTTGACTGGACCATTGGGGGGTCAGGATTACAGTTTAGCCCAGCATTGATGGGCAGCCAGTGCAGAGCGAGACCATGGAAGCTGCTGAGAGCTCCACTCTTGTCAGGATGGGAGCAGCAAAAGCCAGATGACTGGTTCCAAGGATGAGTTGTGGCGTTTCCAGGGATGACTGAGACAAGAATGTTGGTAAGACGAGTGCTTTCACATATGGCGGTTTCCAAAACTTGCCGCACATCCCTAAGCCACGGGTCATGGACTAGTGCAGTGGGTACCTGGGACAGTTGGTACCGGTCCACAGAGGGGAAAAAAAACACAATCTATATTTATTCAGTTTCTTTTATGATCTGATTCTGAGGGAAGTTCTATTTTGGAAAACTATTGGATTCTCTCCACACATCCAACTCAGTCATGATGCACGTGAAGAAACTTTGTCACGAGTCATCTGCTATGTTCTTAAAGTGGTTTAACAAAAAATAAAAAACTTTTTGGAAAGTTTCTTTTAGCAGAAAAAGTCTGCATTTAACAGAAAAAAACAGGACTCCTCACTCCAAATATGGATGTATTTCTACAGTTGTTTCCACAGACCATAATAAAAATGCACAATATTCAGCAACTGGCTGTCTAGTGTTGCAAGGATGCTGCTAATAAAGTTGTTTAAATGGTGGATTTAAATTTATGACTATATTTGGAAAGTACCACTCTCTCCTGCAATTCACACCAGACGCGCATTTTTCCACATCAGTTGACAGACTCTTCTGCTAGAACTTTTTCTGTTTTTGCCATCATGGCTAGATTAATAACCTAAAAATATTACTGTTTTTTTTTTAAATTTCTTTTATTTTTTGATCACATTTTTACTATTTCTTTTGATTCTTTCTTTTAATGTTTTATGTAAAGCACTTTAAATTGTCCCTGTACATGAAATGTGCTATACAAATAAACTTGACTTGCCTTGCCTTACCCCATGTTTCTGCTAAGAAGAAGCAAGTAGTTAGTAGGCCTACACTTCTTTAATTTATCTGTTGTTGAGACATAGAGAGAAGTGTGTGTTGTGATTTCTTGTTTATTTCCATCTCTACAGTCTGTTTAGATAGAAAAACATGATCGCATGAGTTTTATTGTGAAAAACTGGCTATATATTGAAAATAGACTGGATTTTCTCATGTGTCTTTATGTAACTTCCTGCCAGAATTGACACAGATCAATTGCGGCTCGCGCACAAAATAGACCAGACGGCGAAACAATCCGCTGCGTCGCGGTCCTCCGCGCAACCCTTCCGCAGAGGACCTATTGGTCATGGTGTGTTCTCAGACAGTATGTAGGCTGAATTCCGCCCTATAAAGTTGTCACTGTTCTGCTCAACCCTCTCATGTTGGGCTATAACCAAATCATCCAATCATCTGTCTCCTGTTTGTAACTGATCTCAAACGCTGCAGCACAGCATGTGTGTGAACAAGTATTACACGTTGGTCAAGTCGGTTACTGTATAAGTGGCATTTAACATTCTGATTGAGGCCTGCGGAGTCGGAGATGCAGCTCTCAGGCTCTCTGAAAGTCTGACCTTGTGCTGAACTTTGCGATACACCCGCTCCTGCAGAGCCTGATTGTCGTTTTGAATGCTTTCTTAACGGGAATTATCTCGGAGTGAATAATTCTTTCCAGACTGATGTGAAGCATCATCTGCTTCCGTTCAATCACTGCTGATGTCTTTGGCTGAATCCAAATTCATCTCCTTCCCCTACGGCTTCTCCCTACCCTTATCTACAGTATATATATATATATATATATATATATATATATATATATATATATATATATATATATATATAAATATATATATATATATATTTATATTTAATATTTTTTGCTGAATCTGGTGAGAGTTTTGGCAGTTACCGTACTAAGGATTTTTAGGCTGTTTTGGCTAAAAAGCTGCATGCTAGCTGTTTTCTTAGTTTTTGTAGGCTATTTTGGAGTTTAGCTAATATTTTAGCCTTATGCTAGCCATTTTGGCCCAACTTAATTAGACATTTTACCTTTTTTTGGCTAATATTTGGCATTTAGTTAATATTCCAGCTACATGCTAGCTGTTTTGGCTAATTTAGATTTTGTTTCAGTTTTTTAGAATAATTTGGCATTTCGCTAATACATAGCTAGCTATTGACTTTAGCATTTTTAGCTATCAATTTCAGCATCTTCAGTTGCCAAATTCAGCTTACAGCATTCACACTAGCATTATCACAGGTAATGCTATATATCTAGTTTTTCAAATGTTTTAGTATAATTTTTTTGTATGAAGATTAAATAAATGAATTATTTCAAATGGCTATGTGTGACTTTCTAGTAAACCGTAAATGTTTAAGTTTAGGCTGTGATGTGGCCCTCACAAGAAAAAGTTTGGGGACCTCTGCTCTATGTCATACTTTAACACTGAGAAAAAATGCATTTCTTCACATAGGTGTGCTCTGAAGAACAAAAGTTTACATTTAAATGTAAATAATGATTTTTTTTTGTTTGTTTTAGCAAGAATTTTTAAAGTTATAAAACCAATGTTGTGTATTTTCTGAGTGCTGGCAGCTATGCGCTAATGTAGATGATGGTGACTATTCAAAGACTGACTTGTTTTTCACAGGTGACCTTTGGGGGTTCTATCCTAGTTTATAAAAACGCATAATAACACACTTTAAGGACTTTAATCACTCATTGTTTTTGGGAGGATTTTGCACAGATGAAATAATTCTGTGAGGCATCTAGCTCTACCTAAAGGAGTAACCTGTCTTATTCTCAAGACAGCACTTTCAGAACGCACATGGAGAAAGAGTCTCATGACAACAAACATCAAAGAAACTCAAGTGGAAAATTTGATTGTCCACTTCATGTTAGCCTGTTTTGTCTCCAAACCAACTTGATTCACACGGACAAAACCTCTTCCCATCCATCAGCAGTAAACGTGTGACACAAAGTGCATGAAAATGTGAAGCTGATCACAGCTGAAGACAATGAAGCAAAACAAGATAAGAGACTAAATGAACTTTGTAGACTGACACAAAGAGCAGACAGGAGGCTGCTCACGTCCAATCAATCTGTATAGAATAAGAGTCTTACGATCAAAAACTAAAATCTTTTAGTCAGTAATGAACACACAAACATACACTGGAGGACCCTCTGTTGCTCTGGACTGAAGCAGCTGGGGTTGAACGTGATGTGATAGTGAAAAGTTTTTTTTGGTTCTGGGGACAATGAGAGATCAGACAAGCACTCTTCTGTGTTTTGGGTCAAAAAGCTAAAGCAACTTCAAAAAGGTTTTTGTATCCAGTGGAATAGAGCAAAGGCTCAAATTCAACTGAAAGAGACTCTCTAAGCCCCGCCTACTTCCTGTGTGATATTCTCTGATCCAGACCATCAGCAGACAAAGACACAGCACATGTACCAGTTATGTACTGGGCGCCTTTCAGTGCTCCTCACAGAATCGGCATCTTTGAAACATTTCATTTGTTCATTTGTTCATTTGTTTCTGAACATCACAGACAAATACATTTTTTAATTTTGAAGAAACAAAGGAAGTTTTTATTTTGTTTCTCATTTCTCCAGCTTAATGTTGTTGCATCGACCTGTTAAGTGACTTAATGTAGATGTTAGTGTTCAATGTGTACACTATGCGTACGTTTTAATATTTATCCCAGATAAACCAATCCTGATGCATTTGCAAAAACAATCCCAGATAATCCACTTCCGTCGTGGCATTTTTATTTTGATCTTTTTTTTTTTTTGCAGCAGCAGTGCTCTTTTTATTTGTAGCACTTCTTTTTTGTTTACACAGTTACTTTTTTTACTGTGATGGTGGGTCTCAGCCACCACAAAAATATCTTACAGGGCTCAAGAAAATATTTTTACACTCACTAAGGAAATCAAAACATGCATTGGGGATATCAGAAGGAAGCATTGAAATGATTATGGGATGGTCACAGGACATACACCTTTGGCATTCTGTGGCAAAGTGTAAAATGTGGCCATTTTCACATTTTTTTAGGAAAATATGTTTGAAAGATTTTCACAAAATTTAACAGGCACGCCACCAGTGTAACTCTACAACCACAACTGAAGTTTTGCTGATCTTTGACCTCAGGAAGAAGCAGTCACTTTCAATTTTCCAAAAAAAAAAAAAATTCCTCTTTTGGGCCACCTACAAATGTCAGCTCCTGCTAGAGATTTGGATCTATCAATTCATAACTCTTCGAGCATCATTGAGAAGATTCAGAAGTTGTAGATTTCCATCTGTATTACCATGGCGAGGCAAACTCACAAAATTGCCGTTGCTTTCTTGGTCACACAATTTTTACTGGAATATTGTGAAATGTTAATATGTGAATTGTCGACTGAAAGAAACAATGTGACCTGCTAATATAAACATATTAGGAACGTGGGTGGAACGTGGATTGAAAACTCAAGCAAGCATTTGAGTGTGTATTCAAACTCTCTTATAGCAGGCCAGGATTCATAAAAGAGGGAGAGGAAAGAAATGAAGTATTCTCCTTATAGATTTGCTTTTTTTTTCAACACTATGTTAAAATCTGCAGATGCAGGCGACTTTTCTTGGTGTGACTCCACCTGATCGTGTCAGAACCTCTGTCTGTACAAAAGCTCATGAGTCCAGAGACCAGGATAACCATGATGGACATGAATGAGAACTTGCTTACAACCCTCCCAGCAGGGAGGAGCAGAGGAAAACGCGTAACAGTCAGCTGCAGGAAGAGCTTCCTGAGTTTCCTGCAGGCGCAGGGATCCAAACAGACTCCAGGACAACAAGCTCCTGCAGAAGGTGACACATTTTTCTGCAGATTTTTTCACATTAAAACAGATTTTTGACACACAAATAGCAGCTATTTCTTCCAGTCAAGACAGAAAAAATTGGCTTTGACGGTCTGCTTTGAGTCTTTTTTTTTTTAACCCATCTGGAGTTTCTTTCTTTCTGGGTGGAAATGGGCGTTGGGAAGAACGGATGCGTAGAACCACCATTTTAATGGTCTTCACATGTTAAACTGGATCAGATGGTTCTGATGTCTGAATTCAGCCGTCAGCTGGCCAACAGCTTGCTCTCTTGGCTGCTCTGCACAGGCTCACACATGCTTTTCTCAACAAGTTCCGTACATTCAGTGTCGGCGCGGCTTTATTTTCCTGCATAAGGAAGTGGGCAACGGCTTGGCTGGCCTCATATCTGAAGCTCCAGTTTCTACTTAGCCACCTTTTTTGGCAGCACTGAAGTTTTAGTAAACAAAATCAAAGTCTGTCGCTCCGAAAGGCTCCTCCGTGTTTCTCTTTTAATGTTTCTGTTTAAATTTCACTGATTCAACAAATTAAAAAATCCTGTGAGTTTAACAAAAGTTTTTCATAGCCCACAAACAGACTTCAGCTTCTTGACTTTAACTTAACTCCAAGTGACTTCATTTATAAAACATTTACGGATAAAAAAAAATCAGCAGAGTTAAATAATGTCATTAAATGTGCATTCTGAGGAAAAGGACCTGCTTCCAGGCCTCAGATTTACAGTCCATGCAGTATTCCAGAAGGAAGAAATGGCCAAATCTCAGGATTTTGTACAACTTTTCTCCCATTCAGAGTGAGATAAAAAAAAGTAAAGCAACAGCTGTGCAATAAAAATGTGTGGTCTTATAGGTTACTACTAAATCTGAGTGAATTTACTTTTTTTTTTTTTTTACTCTTTGGCCAGATTTTTGTGTCCTTTGGCTTGCCTGAGGACCATCAGCCTTTTAGAGATGTTGGCAGTACTCATGCAGGAGTTAACCTCCATGTCCTGCATGGAACAACTTAAACGCTGTCGGTGGCCAAGTACGCCACTGCAGATTTTATTTGAAGTGTGGCCTCCTCAGAGCACCTTTAGAGCAACCAGAGAGTGACCACGCAACAAGAATGAGGGGACCACAGAGGGCCCTCACAAGAACTCCACAACAACCGCAGAGGAACCAGAGCAGCTCTAAGTGGCACCAGAGCAACCACAGATTTCTTCTGATTTGACATCTTTATGCAGCGCATTAAAAAATAAACAAACAAACAAAACATTTAACTCTCCACAAGAAACATTTCTTTAAATCTGGCACAGCAGACTGTCTGTTGGCTTACAAAGATTTGAAAAAAATCCTAATTAAAAACAAATAAAACCACAGAACAAGCATGAACTTGTGTTTGAAGTCCATGGGCTGCTTTTATGTAAAAGGCAGTCACAGCTAATGCGTAAAACTCTCTAAGTAAAAAGCATTTTTTGTAATTGCTGTAGGATAAAAGAATGATGACATGTTCAGTCTGTGATGTCTTTTACCCTGACGGCAGGAGAGAAAACTGCCTGTTTTCACAATTCACCTTCACTAACCACAGAAAGACCATGTCAATCAAGCTGAAAGAGACCAGGGAGCAACCAGAGAACACCCACCGAGAAACCAAAGTGAGTATAGAGCAACCAGAGTGACCAAAGAGCAACTACAGTGACCAAGTGCAACTAGAGTGACCAAAGAAACCAAAGAGCAACCAGAGAACATCCATCAAGAAACCAGAGTGACCAAAGAGGAATCCGAATGACTAAAAAGGAACCGGAATGACCAAAGAGCAACCAAAGTGACCAAAGAGCAACCACAGAACATCCATAAAGCAAACAGAGTGACCAAAGAGGAACCAGAGGGACTAAAAAGAAATCAGAGTGACTACAGAGTAATCAAGGTGTCTAAAGAGCAACCAAAGAGACAAAAGTGCAACCAGAAAGACCAGAGAGAAGCCAGAGTGACCAGTGAGCAACCAGAGTGACTATAAAGCAACCAAAGTGACCAAAGAGGAACCAGAGAAACCAAAGAACAACCCGAAAACATCCACTGAGAAACTACAGTGACCAAAAAGGAATCAGAATGACTAAAATGCAACTAGAGTGAACGAAGAGCAACCAAAGTGATTAAGTAAGCGAAGTGATTAAAGAGGAGCCAGAATGACCAACGAGTAACCAGAGAGACCAGAGAGCAACCAAAGAGACCAAAGTGCAGCCAGAAACAAGAGTGACCAAAGAGGATTCAGAGTGACTAAATAGCAACTGGAGTTTCCCAAGAGCAACCAGACTAACCAAAGAGCAACCAGAAATACCAAAGAGCAACCAAAGTGACCAAACAGCAACCAGAGTGATGAAAGAGCAACCAGAGAGACCAAAGAACCAGTGGGGTCTTAGTGTAGGCAGAGGCCAATCACAGAGTGGCAGAGCAACTCCAAGCCTTAACAGAGTGGTCAAAACAACCAGCTCTACCTAACTGCAAAGAAAGAACAATTACACAGTGACCACATAAAGAACACAAAGTCATTGAGGATCAACAGTCCTTAAACTGACCACAGGAACCAGAACCACCACAGAGTTCACCGTCCCCTTGAGAAAATATCAATTCAGATGGCCTTTGTATTTTAGCATAGGCTGACTCTGTAGTCGTAAATTAACAAGTCCTTGTGTGAATCATCCTGTGTTCTTCCAAAGTTCTTTTTTTCTGAGTGAGGTCACTTTGATGTGTTGTGACATCCAGCAAACCAACAGTCATGGTGGAGGAGTCTAAAAACAAGCCTGAGGTTGGATGGGCACATTTACCGGAGTTGACCTCGCCCACCTCAGCAATAGGCATGTTTGAGAGGACTCGCACCTCACCTGGACTTGTGACTCTTTTGAGAGGACTCGCGCCTGACCTGGACTTGCGACTCTCTACTGCTGATTATCATGTTTGCTCAAATATGATCCAGATCCAGAAACCAGCGCTGAATAAAAGTTCAACAGAAACTCCTCACCTCATCAGCGTCTTTGGCTGTTAGCTGCATTATCTTGAAGCCGTCTGTGACGTTCTCCTCGATGGTCACATCAAGAACATCGTTGGCGAAAACAGGAGGGTTGTCGTTGATGTCCTGGAGCGTGATCTCCACCTGCAAAGGGAGAAGAGTTTCCATTAGAGCTCCACCATGTGTGCATGCAGAGATGAAGTCTTCTATAGTGTCGTTCACTTTTAAGAGCTAACACGAGTCCCAGCATGAGCCAGGTCTCCGTTAACCAGAGGTCTTCAGTGCTAAAACTCAGCAGTGGAAGAGTTCAGACTCAAATCTGAAACATATTAAGTACAGCAGCAGATCGGGCAGCAATCACAGTTCAAAATCTGCGGTCGTTGAAGCGGATTTAAAAACACATTTTTGGTAAAAGCTCAAAAGTTTATTTGAAATTAAAAAAATGAGGAGCGTTTCACTGTTATGTTTTCTTCAAATGGTAACTTTTGTTCGAACGTATTTATCAGTTTTCAATTGGCTTAAGTTGTATGTCCCTGCGATAGTGGTGTTGCAGCAAAAGTAGTAGTAGTGTTTTGGTGAAGCTGGGCGAGGATTCTGAACTGACAGATGGACAGCCTGACACAAACCCATCACTGCAGCTCCTTTTTCCACAGAGACTACAGCCAGTGAAACAGTAGAGCAAAGCAACTGCTGCTCAGGGAGATTCCCTTTCAGCTCCTGGAAACCAAAATAAACATGCATTACAGCAGACCGCAGAACCCCCCCACACCCCATGTGATAAACTCTGGCCTGCTTTGATAAGTCAGATTTATTACAGATGGAGGAGTGAAGACCCGTGAGGTCCATTGTTTATGAAAAGCTGTGATGTTCAGTAGATCAATGTGAGACATTAGTTTTAAACTGGACATGAAGATCCCAGAGAGTCTGAGCACGTGGACAATCGTCAGCCTGGAGGACAGTTTAGCTCAACAGTAGGGCTGCAACGATTAGTTGACTAACCTACGACTAATCGACTATCAAAACAATTGACGACGAATTTAATAGTTGATTAGTCTTTACTTTATATTATACGGAGTCAGAGTGTAGTAAAGTTGAAAGTTATAATGCGATCTTCTCGTTTTTTTAGACTATTTTGGCATTTATTGAGGCTTTTTGGGCTGTTTTGGAGTTTAGCTAATATTTCAGCTAGATGCTAGCTGTTTTGGCTAATTCAGGATTTTTTTCAGTTTTTCAGGCAATTTCAGAGTTTAGCAAATATTTGAGCTGCATGCAAACTATTTTGACTAATTTGGACTTTTTTCTGTTCTATTTTGGAGTTTAGCTCATATTTCAGCTGTACGCTAGCTATTTAGGCTAATTTAGGATTGTTTTCAGTTTTTATGCTATCTCGGACTTTAGCTAATATTTCAGCTACATTAGCTTTTTTGGCTAATTTAGGAATTAGGTTTGCTTTTCAGGCTATTTTAGAGATTAGCTTATATTTCAGCTGCATTCTAGCTATTTAGGCTACTTAGGCTTTTTCGGCTTTTTTAAGGATATTTTCGAATTTAGCTAATAGTTCAGCTATATGCTAACTATTTTTGCTAATTTAGTTTTTTTCAGTTTTTAGGCTATTTTGACATTTAACTAATATTTTAACTGCCTGTCAGCTTCATCGCTTTGAGCTATCAGTACTAGCATCTTCAGTTGCCAAATTCATCTTACAGCATTCACACTAGTATTATTACAGATAATGCTTTATATCTAGTTTTTAGTTAGTGTAAAGCTAATGATGGTTAAGATGTGTGCTTTACATCCAGTTTGCACATGACCCGATTAGTCGACTAATTAGAAAAAATAATCAGTGATTAATCGACTATTAAAATAAGGCTTTGTTCCAGCACTACTCAACAGCCTCACTTCCACAGCCCTTTCTAAAGCGGCCCTCGTGGGCGTGGCTACAGGAGGATTTACAAAGTGTTGCATGGAAAAACTGAACTTCCTGCTACACATTTGGATCCAGCCATGAGCCGTGGAGCTGGTGTGCCGTTTAAATTACCGCTGAGGAACTGCAAAAGACATGAGGAGAACATGCTGCACATGCAGCCGTCTGAGGCTGAGCGGTAAGAAAGTCATTACACAAAGTGAGCTGAGACGTTCTGTGTGGAAAAGCAGAAACCCAGGGGAAACATTTCTGCTCCCACTTCAGAGTAACGTGAGAGTTTGGATTCCTGTTCGTCTGCCTAAACTGCAGCTCGTGAACTCGCTCAAACCGAGCAAACGATTACTCTATATTCCACCATCTGAGCCTCCTGACAAGAAAGATTTACTGAAAGATGGAAACTGTCTGCGTGGACTGGGAGGGTTGGATGGGGCGGGTGGGGGTGTCATACAATGCTTCTAACAGCTAGCATCAGCTTCTGTTGACTTCTTTTGCAAAATGACCCAGAACCAAAGAGGTGGGGGGGCTGCGGAGACACCACAAGCGAAAACACACCCTGACCCCCCATGCTGGGCCCGGGTCTGGATGGGCCAGCTCCTCCCCCCTCGAGAAAAGAAAGGCGACATGTCCCAGAAAGCAGAACCGAATCGGTGCTGAAGCTGAGGGAGTGGGCACAGCCAACAACAATGAATATTCATCTGCCCCCCCCACGAGTCTCCTTCATGTGTAAATAATGCAGGCCCACTTCTGAGGAGTTGATTAATTAGCGCAGAAATGCAGTTTTTAGAAATAATTATGCTTCTAGTTTACCCAGGCCCTCACGGGACACAGACCTATCAAAGAGCCTCGCTGAGAGATTCATAGGAGGCAGAGGAAGTGAGGTCAGTGTGTGTGTGTGTGTGTGTGTGTGTGGGGGGGGGGGTCCTCTGTCTGTCCTCCGCTGAAAGCAGCAGAACTCAGAACCGGAGGAACGGCAGGTGAAAGGCTTTAGTTTACCAGCTCAAAGATCACGTTTCTGCTGCAGACTGCAGGAGCTGCCACCGGGCTGCCGGGGTTTCATTATTCATGGGGGGTATGAATCATTCACACGGGTCAGTTATGAGACGGGAGGTCAGGGGGGGGGACACCGCAGCTCATCCTCTTTTAGAGCGGACGCTGCAAAGCGTGCAGGAGGAACAACAGTTTGGATTATTGGCATGCCTGAACGTTTCCTCTGATTAGCTGGAGAAAAGGTTCCCCTCTGCAAACACACGGTGACAGGAAGAGTCCAGACTCATGAGATAAAGCTGAGATAAATGATGCTTTAACCCTCCTGTCAACTTCATCTCCTACCTCTTATGTTAGTGTCATTAAACTGCAACGCAAAAAACATTTCATCACCCAATATTTGCATTCTTAAAGTCCTCCTCTGATAAAAATCCTGTTTTTTTGAGTTTTTAACATGTATGTGTGGCATTTTTCTTAATTCAAACCAATGGATTGAATGTATTGATCACAGCAACGTCAATAAACATTGGAGAATTAGCTAAAAGAGTCTTTGGTGAACTGGAAGGAGAAAGAATCAGGATTTTGGAGGAAGTTCTGTCCATGAAGATCTTCACTTCCTCGTCCAGCTGACATCCGGATCAGAACCATACGGCTGGACATTACCCAGATTGATGGATGTTTTTATGCAGGAGATAAGCTCAGGTCCAAAAGCCACGCCCCCTCAGAGGAGATCTGGGAAACGTAGGCTTCAGATCAACATGAAAAAAGTCTTTTTAAGACATTTAGGTTGTGGGATTTTCATTTAAAACTTTGTAATCATAATGAAAACACTACTGGGAATGTTTTTTTAAACAAAAAAGGAAATTGTCGTAGGGGACTTTAACGTTCGATTGTGTTTAGCATGAATGCATTGAGTTGGAAATAAAAAACAACTGCAGTTAGTCACAAATCTAAGTGTAAAATGAACAGACAGCCTCAAACTAAAGCAGTTTTTGAATAGAAAATCTGTTCAAAATTATCCTTCCCATCACAACATCTCAAAATAAGTCAATTTTTGTTTGTTTGTTTGTTTGGCACCTCTTCTGCATCACCTGACTAATCCCAACAGGCTGCATCAGTCAGTCAAACATTCACCTCCTGAGGAGCTCAGAGACGGAGGTGAACGGGTCAGGATAGAGAAGCAGGACTCAGCCAAACCTCATCAAAATGAGCGCTCCTCCCAGCCTGAGAGATAAAAACACACTTCGTCTCACCTCTGTCAAGCAGAGTCTGAGCGTGCTCTGAGGGATCGCTGTAATGACCCTGCTGGGTCATGGTTTGGTTCTGAGCCCGTTTGGCAGAACCTGACCGAGGTCAAGCTGAGGTTCTTCTTCTCTCTGCGCTCTGCTGCGGTTCTTCTCTGACATTTGCAGGTAATTGGACCTTGTCCCAGATCAGAGACACATAATGGAGGAAAGATTTAGCTCCTTGAAGCTGAAGAACGATTCAAAGCCATCTTCTAAATGAGCCCAAATGAGCGGCGATGAAGCTGCGTCTGCCTTCATCCACTGAAGGTTAGCGGAACATCAAAACAAGCTTTTCTCCTCCTTGGGAGATGAAAGCTCAAAACAAAATAATTAGCCCTTTTTGTGAGCGCCGGGCTTTGAAGATTTGAGGAAAGAAACGTATTTTCTCTTTATCAGCGCGAGCCCGCCGCCTGTCCAGCGCTGCAGCCGCTGACGGCCTTATCACGTCAGTCCACAATTACCTGCAATTACAGCGTCGAACCTGCAGAGCGTGGAGAGAAGCAGGCGCTGCTCGGACACACCTTCCTTCTCTCTGCCTCCGTGCATCAGCTGCACTCTTATGGAGGGATTTTTGTGCCACCATTGTTTAAGCAAAAGTCTCAGTTTGGAGATCAAAATTTATGGTTAGGAAAAAAATATATAATATGCAAATAAAATTTTTTATTTTTATTTTAAAAACTTTGCAAACTTTTTTCCTCTTTAAATAAATATTTTTGTGATTGCAGCACAAACGTTTTTAGATGTGTAGTGCCTCATCTCGCTTTCGCCCTATCTTTGATTTTGCATTTAAAACTTGAGCGTTATGCTTGTGCCACCCCAAACAGCCTGCTGATTGGTCTGAATTTTATCCAATCGGGTGTCTCTGCTTGCATTGCTTCTGTGGGGACACAAGTGGATTTTGGACTTTCTATCGGTGCTGTTCTGTCGGAATTCTACAGTCTTCAACCATTCTGGCCCGTTTACCTTTGAGCAGAACTCAGAAGGAGCAGCAAAGCTCAAATATACAACAGGGTTCTGGATTTATTCATGTTAGTGGAGCGACCAGCGAGTTTAAAATGTCTGCAGCAGAAAAAAAAATCCCTGTGAAATGAACATTAAAAGTTAAAAAAAAAAATCTTCTGCTTATAAATTAACTCTGTAAACCAGCATTAGTTTACTTCCTGCTGCTGTAAAGCCAACTCAAAAACACTGCAGAGCAGCAGATGGGCTTCAAATCTTCTTACAAACAGATCAGAAAATCAAACTTTTACCCATATTTGGCCCTAGAGGATTCATATACACAGGCCTGTTTAGTGTCATGTCAGAATATAAACTTTACAGTTTATTCTTCGGTTTGAGGAGATTCTTAGTCATGAATTCACAAATTTGACTAGATGAAATGTAATCAATGTTAAAAAAAAAATAAAAATGAAAAGATTTGAAGCACATTTTTTTTCACAGTGACTTATTTCTAAGAACTCCTGTTTACTTTTGTCCAAAGTAGAAAAAATATTCATGAAAAAACTTTCTCTTAATTTTTTCACGTTTTATTAATGAAAAATACTAGAGCTCATTCATACAAATCATAATCGTAAAGTAAGACGATGCTGAGACGTTTTTTCTGTAGACATTTTAAACACGCTGGTCGCTACACTAACATGAATAAATTCAGAACTCGCTAAGAGAAAATGTTGAACGCAAAATCAAAGATAGGGCGAAAGCAAGATGAGGCACTATGCATCTGAAAAAGTTTGTACTGCAATCGGAAAACCATTTTTTTAAGAAAAAAAAAGTTTGCAAATGCAAAAAAATTGCAAGCAAATATTAAATATTTTTATTTGCAAATTAAGATTTTTTTTCTTAACACTTCACATTTTGTTTGCAACTTAAAAAAAATCTCAAAACTGTGACTTTAGCTTGCGAAATAGTGGCCCAAAAATCCCTCCATACACTTTGGGTTAAAGTTCTCAAAGCGAGTTTTCTCAGCTGTTGGTTCCTCATGCGCAGCCATAAACTTCCTGTGATCTGACATGGCGTTGACTGGCAGACGGGCCGTGCATACCCAGTCTGTGCATCCGTGTTGGACCGCTCAGCTGTTGACCCCTGACTCAGTCTGCTGCCTTTTTCTGGATTGGCTGCAGCCTGGTTTGATCTGCCATCCCGCTGAAGGTGGAATAACTTTGTTCTTCTCAGCAACCCCCCCCACCCCACCCAGGCTGTGAGGAGGTCCTGCTTTCAGTGGATGAGCACATCTGCTACGATCATTCAGCCCGACAGGAAACTGTTCGCCCAGAAACCCTGAGCTGGACATGTTCGAGGGGCCAAGAGAGAAGAAGTGGACGAAAAATGTTGATGAATTTAACATGAGGTGGCATTAACCCCCCCAGCCCGAGGCTGCTCATGGACATAGACAGGAGGTGGCTTTGGGACAGTTTTTTCTCCGCTTGGAGGAAAAAGAAAGCAGGCGGTGCGCGACGCCGCGGCCCCTCTATCTTCGGCGGAGAGGCCTCACATGCGAGCCGGTCTTTTTATCATGAAGATGAGCCTTTTAGAGGAACCATCCGTCTTCATTAAGCAGCCATTTGTATGCACTTCACCAACATGGGAATGAGTTCTGCAGCCAAAGACGGATTCTGGAGCGTCGGGACGAAAACAGGAACGCTCTTCCCATGATGCCTCAGCTTCCTCAGCTGATGTGAGCCAGAAGCGTGTTCACACAGCCAGAGGCCGGCCTGTGATTCTTGTAAAGTTCAGCTTAATTTGAGGCACCCCCTCCCTGATTTACCGCTGGGACGTCAATGCCTCACTGTGTGCAGGAGAAGCCTCTGATTCAGAGCACGCCGCTCCGCGCCTCCTAAAATGTCATTCCTGCAGACGTGAGCGAATGAGCGGCAGCCGGGCTGTGACCCGCGCTCCCTCAGCAGTCGGGACGGGACGCAATAATCAGAGCCGCTGAAAGACGGCCCCCTCAGGGCGGGGCCGAAGAGAGCCTTCACTGTGGAGTGGCGAGCGCATCTTGAGGAGTGACCTTTTAGATGAGCAATGGTTGAACAGCATTGTGGGTAAGTCAGCTGTGTGCTTCATTTTCTTTGTTTTCTTTACGACGGGGGGGGTCAAACTCAATCACAGGGGGGCCAAAACCAAAACATAAATAAGTCATGTTCCCAACAGGAAAAACATTCTAAAACGACATTTTTAAAACCGTAACTTTTGAACATAAATATAAAAAGGCAGGAATATTATTCCAGAAAAATCAACTTAAATAACTTTCAATATTTTACTCTCCATAAAAATATATTTTGTCAAAATTATACAAGTTAAAAATGAGCACTAGATAACATCAGGACATTAATAAAGGAAACAAAGAACTATTTTCTTGTTATATAAGTGATAATTAGTCATGTGAGAAAATTTAGTGACTTTAGCTTTAACATCTTTAGAACTATTGAACATTTTTAACCAAATGTGATTCCTGTCCTCATTTAAAATTCTTAATGACTGGCTGATATTATTAAAACCATCTATTAGGTTTTTTTTTGTTTGTTTTTAGCTTTTTTTTGTAATTCTTCTTTTAAGCTCTGGAGACATCACATTTTCAGTTTTATTACCACAGTAGTTAATTTTTTAAAACTTTTGTCCCATAAATAAAACGGGCATATCAAAGAACACCTCGGGTCCTCAGGAGTTAAATCACCGAGCTAGCATTTAGCATTTAGCAGCTGCTGTCTGTCGGCAGAACAAAGAGTTTAACATTAAACGCATTTTTTTTTTGTTGAAATACCTTTATATGTTGTTGTTTACGTTCATACAAACCAATAGAGACACGTGTTGCCAGTTTAAAGTGTTTTTAAAAGAGTTATTGATCCCGGAAGTCTGAATCTGTGATCATCTAGCTCTTGACCTGAATCGGTTATGTTAGCTTCCTGATTAAACTGCTGCTGTTTTCTGCTGCCTTTTACAGCAACAACATTTTGTGATCTGTTTATGACATGGAGACTTATCCAGAATGGTAAGCTTGAAATATAAAGTGCTAATAATAAGAAGAATAAATTAAATATCCGATCATTATCGGTGGAAAATGTCGGATTTTGATCGAGTCATCAGCCACGTGATCGTTCCTCCCTCATTTTTACCGTTCCTCGTCGTTCTCCTTCCTCCTCCTCATCAGTTTCATCTCTTTGTCGGGCAGCGTTTAGTCTCAGCTCCCTCAGAAACCCCCCTGGGACTGTTAATTGTCACCTCATGAAGGACTCCCCAAAAGAGGAAGCCCGCCCCCTCTCTGAAGCCGCCGTCATCCATAAGATCTCTGCTTTTCTGCGGGGTTTAGAGGGCCGGTAAGCAGGGTCAGGAGGTGAGGATTTATTCCTCAGAGCAGTTGCATTGTGGGGGCTCCTTTGGTTACAATGGGGTCACAACCACATTTTAGTACGGGGGGGTCATTTGTTAGCTGACCTTTCCTGCTGCTTTGACATGTATATTGTGGAGTGGTGGAGGAAAGGGAGAGGAATGAGTTCTGCTCTTCATTTTTATCACTTGTTGGCTTCAATAAATCCTGAACGCTTTTCCCTCCAAACGGAGACAGCCGGCGGGGGGAGAAATAGTCTTCAGACTTTTGCTGATTTTTATTTGAGTGCAAAAGCGTCAGACTCCAAACAAAAGCGTCTCCAGAGAGCCTGTGGAGACCTCTGAGCTCGGACCCAGACTTCTGGCCTTTCTGTCAGTCGGTGAAGGGAAGAGGATTTAAGGCCTGAGCCGCACAAAAGGGCTTAACGTGTCACATATGATCTAGTCACCGACAGGAGCGTTCGCCACCTCTACCTCCATCTGCCCCCCTGAAGGCGTCGCCGGTGACGCTTAAACAAAAAATCTAAAACATAATGTAACTTTATCACGCCGCTTTTCTCCTTCAGAATCTGCTGGAATGATCGTGTTAACAATTAAAAAATTACAGTAGATCAAAGACATAAACAGTGAAGCTCTAAACAGCAGCTAAACTCCGAGCTGCCTGCAGGTTTCCATCAGGTCTGATCAAAGACCCTCAGTGGAACAGTTGCTGGAAAACTGTTCCGTCATGAAACTGTGGAAAACGTCTGGATGAGTAAAGAGCAGAAACACATTTACTGCAAACCGGGCTTTGAAAAGGTCAATAAAAGTAGTTATTTATTCATTTCTAATCATAAAAATCATAATTTTTTTGCCAATAAATCCAATTTATTCTGAACATCTTCATGACCAAATCAAACATCATCTTTGTATGCTTGTGTTTAGCATCTTACAAAGACAAACTTTAAATGACAATTTTTTATTTAAGAAGACAACATTCATTGTAGTGTTTTAATTAACGTACCCGATTAACAAATTATGATTGATGCGTTAATATTTATTAACGCAAATTAATCACGCCACTCGTTGCAGCAGTCTTTCTCATTCCTGAAGCGGTGCAGTCATCCTCGATGTGCATCAAAACACTTCATTGGGTTCTTTCCCCACTTATACCATGGTTATTTACAAAAGAAATAAACATTCAATTGTTTTTTAGTACTTTAATTTTGATATTTTTTTGGTTTAGATTGCTTTTTCACAAAAAGCGGACTATTTGATCATGGTCCGGCACGTTGTTATGTTATGTAAATTTATTTTTGTCATTGTGCGCAGATAATAAGTGGTCAGGAAATACTGTAAATTTAAAAAAAATATTGCAATTAATTTTTCCCAAGTTTGCAATTAATTAGTATTTTTTTAATCGATTCCCAGCCCTAGGTTGAATTATGAAGCTTTTAACCAAAATCCCACAACCTAAATGTCTTAAAAAGCCATTTTTCATGTTGATCTGAAGCCTCTGTTTCCAAAATCTCCTCTGAGGGGGCGTGGCTTTTGGAGCTCCGCCCCTGATCCCCCCTGTCTGATTATGATAGCTCTGTGTCTCTCTAGCATAAATCTTCACCGCTGCTCCATAAAAACATCCATCAATCTGGGTAATGTCCAGCCGTATGGTTCTGATCCAGATGTCAGCTGGACGAGGAAGTGAAGATCTTCATGGACAGAACTTCCTCCAAAATCCTGATTCTTTCTCCTTCCAGTTCACCAAAGACTCTTTGAGCTAATTCTCCAATGTTTATTGACTGTGATCAATACATTCAATCATTGGTTTCTCAGAGTTCTTGATCAAATAATCAAAGCTAACATCAAAATGCTCTTTCATTGATTTACAATCCTTTCCAACTGCGGTCAAATGAGCCGCCGTTCACATTTCCGTGGTCACATCAAGAAGCTCCGTGGAGTCTGGTGGAGATTTTCCAGCGTTCTCAGTCCTGCTACCGTAAGTATTGGATGAAACTCACACCAAAAATCCAGTGATGCTGATTTGACCACAGAAATGTGAACGGCGGCTCATTTGACTGCAGTCAATGTGAAGATACCATCTTCTCTTCTCCAGAACCTGAACTAGACACACTGGCTGGTGATTTAAAAGGAGAAATGAAATTATTTCTTATTACATTTCTTCTCTTTCATAAGAAAAATCCCACGCATACATGTTAAAAACTCAAAAACAGGATTTACATCAGAGGGGGTCCTTAAGGAGACAGCATAGAAATGCATACATGGGGCCGCTCTGTTTCCTTCCTTCTGTTCTCATCACTTCTCTCTTTTTGTTCTGGAGCGCTGAAGTTTGGATCCTCGTTTTCCGGATGAAGAGCTACACTTTCAGCTGTGCTAACAAGCTAGCCGCTGTGTCCGAGCTGTTTGGCTGAGCTTAGATTTAGCAGCCCCCCCGCCCCGTCCTGAAAAAATCTCCCGGTGCTGGACGGCCCCACAGCCAAACTTGGATTCCCACGAGGAGAAGAACACTGAGGTTGGAGTGCTGTAATGCCACGATTCAAACTCACTGGGCTGCGTGATGTTTCATTGAACCGCGAGCTGTTAATGCAGGAAAAAAAATAAACTAATCCAGATTAGGGCCTGCCAGACGGACAAAGGGATTGTGGGACGCGCGGCCCGGCCTGCTGGGCACCTTTAGAGAGCGGCCTCATTACCCCACAGCCAAACACGCTCACGTGAAACAAACACCAAATGGACTGCAGAGCTTTTGTGGCTGCGTGAGAAGATCCTGACATAATCTCACACCGGTGACTGCTGGGGGGGCCGAGTGAGCGGCTGCTCCATTGAAGCTCTGCTGTTGCTTTGAGAGGGGAGCAGTGATATCATGAGCCGAGGCCGACGTTCACCGCATCCTCTGGAGGAGGAGCGAGGAGGAGCGAGGAGTTCTCCTCCCAAGATCTCTGAACAGCATCCTCCTCACAGGGAGGAAGCAGCTCACTTCTTTCCAGTCAGTCTCAGAGAGATCCAGCCAAGTCCGATGTGAAAGTCGAACGCTGTTATGTTTATTCATAAACACGTTCATGTAAACACAAACTGCGCTACATCTGCTGACCCTGGCGGGTCAAGGAGCATGGCGGAGGGGGGAGAAGTCGGGAAGAAATGATCCTGGCATCTGTGAACAGGCTGCAGACCACAGAAAAACATCTGTCCTTTTTCAGCCCCCCCCCACAAACAATAACAGCCCGCATGATGTCAGACGTTTACAGAAAACGCAAACTCCATCTGCTCCACTTCAATGAGCGAGGAAAAAAATGGAAAAATAATCCAACAAATTTTCAGAAAAGTCGTCTGACTTCAGGTTTTTACTTTAAGTTTGCTTCCTGAAGATGCTTGAGCTGCTACGCCCAACTTCACTGTAATTTCCTCCAGAAAATAGACAATCACACCCCACACTGAGAGGAAAAAGATGGCTAAAGCAGCTCTTTCACATCCCGGCTATTTAAAGTCCAACTTTGATCATCTTTTGAGCTATTGTACAACAGTGCTGCCACAAACGATTATGTTAATAGTCGACTAATCACTGATTATTTTTTCTGATTAGTCGACTAATCAGGTCATGGTAAACTGGATGTAAAGCACACATCTTAACCAACATTAGCTTTAAACTAACAAAAATATGTGAATGCTGTTAGCTGATTTTGGCTGCTGATGATGCTGAAATTGATAGCTAAAAATGCTGAAGCTGAAAGCTGAAAACGCTAAAGATGATAGGCAGCTAAAATATTAGTTAAATGCCAAATTAGCCTAAAAAAACAGAAAAAATTCTAAATTAGCCAAAATAGCTAGCATGCAGCTGAATTATTAGCTAAACTTCAAAATAGTCGAAAAAACCTAAATAAATGTCAAAATAGTGCAAAAAGCTAGCAGAATTCATTACAACTTTCAACTTTACTAAACTCTGATATTAAGTAACGAATAATCAACTATTAAATTTGTCGTCGACTATTTTAATAGTTTATTAGTCGACTAATTGTGGCAGCCCTATAGCAAAAGCATTCCCAGTAGTCTTTTTTTAATTATGATTTTGCAGTTTTAGACAAAATCAAAGGACATAGTTTCTGCAGAGCGGCATGAGTTCATTAGAATTTCAACACAGAGTTGTGGTTGGGACCGTTAGCATGATATAAGTCTACCCACACTTTGTATACACTCTTTCCCACTAGCTTACAGCCCCTCACAACTCCAACCTAACACGAGCTGTGTAACAAAATGACGGGAGACCTCAGAGCCATCCAGCCGTACAGTTTAGATCCAGATTCCAGCTCAGACGGGGAAAACAAAGGTGTTCATGGATCTATTTGTGGATGTATCAGAATAGAGCGGATTGTAGCACCTACATCACTGCTACAGGCTTTTTCAAACAACAAAATGAATAAAGAAATAATCAGAAATGCAGTTTGAACCTTAATTTTCTTCATAGATGTCCTCCATCGTGAGAGAAATGCCACCAGAACCTTAGAAACAGCATTTTCATTCAATAACTCAGGGACTTCTTCTCTCTGGAGCATCCGACGGCGTTCTGATGATGGAGGACCTTGAACCAGCCACAGCTCACCGTACATTTCTGGAGCTCCTCTGCAAACGCACAAGGCCTCGTAAACGCAGGCTCCAGCCTCGGCCCGTCAGCACCGGAGCGCCGCTGGATGATTTACAGTTAAAGAAGACAAAATGGTGCTCCACAGGCCGACAGGGATAATGCATCCCACACTGCATCCCATCCGGATCCTCGCAGTGATCTCAGGTGGGGCGACACACTAACATTTATCTATGACGCCTCCTTTTTTTCCACAGAGGGAAAAGTGACCCAAACTAGCCCAGACAGCTGTGTTTGTGAAAGGAAGGCATTTATCAAAAACATGGAGAGAGACAAGCGGTGCATAACTCTGCATGCGCGCTGTCACGCCTGATCATCCGCTGGAAGACGTCCACGAGACGCATCTGCAGGCCGGCCACAGCTGGAAACACGGCTAACGTGTTTGCTTCTTCCCTTTGTTTGGAGGAGCCGAGCTGCTCGGACAAACTAATGAAAGCTGTCTGTCAGCGAGGCCGCGGAGCCTGCAGGGAAACGGCTGGAAGCAAAGACGCTCCAAACATGACGTCACGCGAAATGTGGAGAGCTGTTTGGAAAATCTTATTAAGACGTGTCATTTCTGCAGATGTTCATTATGCTTTGGCCAGGGTTAAGAAAACAGCGGCTCACAGTTTCATCATTTGTCTTCGGAGGCTGGAGGAGCGTGTGAGGAATCAGACTAAAGCATGGGGCGGGAGGGGGGGCTCTTAGTGTGGTCATGGGGTCAGCCGCTGCTGCTCTGATCTCTGCAGAAATGTCCCCCCGGTTTGAAGCCCTGCAGGCTGCAGGGAGCTCAGGGTGTGGGGGGGTGGAAACTCTCCGCTTTATCTTAAAGACTGCAGATAAAGCTGAAGTGAATCATTCAGCAGGATCATCTAGACTCCTGCTGCATTATCTCACCTACGCTGAGCGCACAAAAACAAACAGTCTGATGAATCAAAGCCAGACTTTCCCAGAAACACAAACCCGGAAAACTCTTCCTGCTCCTGTGACTTCCTGTTTGGAGTTTGTCTCTGCAAACACATGTTTACTCCTCTGGTCTGGTGGAAACGTTAATCTGGACAGAAGCTGAACCTTCACTCCTCAGCTGCTTTTATTTTGAAGTTTCAGACTCTTTCTGTTAGTGGATCAGGAGTTCTTTGGTTCTGATTACAGCAAAGCAAAGACTCAGTTCTGTGTTTATCAGCAGCAGATCAATGAGCTCACCTGCTGCAGAAACAAATGCCGTCTCACATGCCAGCATGTATGGAGCTAAATTGGCATCAATATTATTTGAAACCCAAATATAACAAATTGAAAAAAAATATTGCTGTTAGGCCAAAAAAAAAAATTAATTTCCAAAACTTTTTGCTATTCTAAAAAAAAAAACGTATTTATTTTTACCTTCAAATATTTTGTTTTTAGGTTTCAATTTCAGAAACTTTTTTTCAAATTTGAACTCTTTTTTTCACTTTTCAACTCTTTTTTTTTTTTTTTTCGTGTTTGAATCTGAAAATTTCCGTTTTGGCCCCGTTGGGGCGGGACTAACACGAAGGACCAATCAAAATCAACGAGGGTGGTAATTTCAGTCCCGATGCATTCGCTGACCCTGAGAACTGTGATGATTATGGTCAGCAAATGGCTGTAATGTCTGTACTATCAGAGTCTGAAGTTATTTTGGACGCCTGATTTGTACGCGATAAAACTCTGCTTTTTACACAAATCTTCGGACAACTTCAGACTACGATTTTCAAAAACGAAAAAAGAGTTGAAAGTGAAAAAAAGTGTGAAATTTAAATTTTGGGTTTTGAAACCTAAAAAACGGAACATTTGAAGCTAAAAATAATTATAGTTATTTTAGAATGCCAACAAGTTTTGGAGTTGTTAATTTTTTTTTTGCTAAACAATTTTTCACTTTTCAAAATGTTTTATTTCGGTTTTAAATATTTATGGCCCCGATTTGGCTCTATAGAAAACATCCTTATGCATGTAATTATCCAGGTTCTCAGAGTCAGTGAATGCACCAGGACTGAAGTTACCACCCTTCAGTTATTTTGATTGGTCCTTCATGTTAGCTGCGCTTCAATGCGCCACATCGGGGCAAAAAGTTTTGAAAGTGAAATTTGTATTTTGAAACCTAGAATACAGAACATTTGAAGCTGAAAATAATAAAGTTTATTTTAGAATAGCAAAAAGTTTTGAAGATTTTACTTAATTTTTTGGCCAAACACCAATATTTTTTTCAAAACATTTCATTTGGGTTTCAAATATTCATGGCCCCGATTTGGCTCTATAGAAAGGTCCTTATGCATGTAATTATCACAGTTCTCAGAGTCAGTGAATGCACCGTGATAGAAGTTACCCCCCTCATTGATTTTGATTGGTCCTTTGTGTTAGCCCCGCCCCAATGTGCCACAATGGGGGCAGAAGTTTTGAAACTGAAATTGTCAGATTTGAAAATAAAAATAAAAAAAGGTTTAAAGGGGAAAAAACTGAAATTTTGAGTTTTTAAACCTAAAAAACAGAACAACTGAAGCTGAAAATAATTAAGTTTATTTTAGAATATCAAAAGGTTTTGGACATTTTACATTTTCTTTGTCAAACAATATTTTTTTCAGTTTGTTTTATTTGTGTTTCAAATAATTTTTATATCTATATGCATGTGTCTCAAGCAGAAAATAAACTGAAATGAATGACCCCCATCACCACCCAATCAGCTTGGAGCAGCTGCTTTTAGCCCCACCCCTTTCAGCAGGATGAAGATATCTCCTTGAATCAACAGCGTGTCAGAACAAACGACAAAGTTCAAATGATGGATGGAGTGAACCTGCCTGGTCTTCAACCTAACCTGTGAGGAAGAGGAGCGGACACGCAGAATTTGGTGATTGATCCGACGACCGTTTGGTTCTGTAATCCTGATCCAGTCAGGAACTGTCCTACCGCTCTGCGTCTGAGCAAAAGTTTGCGAGTAAAGTTTGGATGAGATGAAGAAGACTCTGAGATGAAGGCACACACAGCGCCCAGAGACTGTGACCAGCAGCAGCTGCCGCTCCGCTCTTTACCACCAAGGACTTCAATCTAAATCAAGCAAACAAACAAGCAGCCTCTACTGAAACAATGGCCAGTGCCACGGCTCCCTGTTGACCCACTTCAGGGCCACATCTGACCCGGGGGCGGAGGCGGGGGCTGAAGGTTAGAAAGTCGAATCAGCACAGACGGGAAGGAACCGAACACAACGAGGGATTGTTGCGGCTCAGCCGGCTGAGCTTCCTGTTATTGCTCGGTAGTAAATACTGAGTCTCAGGGGACCAACCTGCAGCCCCCTGTGCCCCCCTCCCCCGTCATTGTAAGAGCACCTTAAGACTGGAGCCTTGAAGGAGAGCATGTGCACACTCCTGACAAACGTGCACATGTCAGTAGTCACATGATGTTGATCAGGATGATCAGATAAAAATGAATCTGCACTAAACTTAATACTATGTGAAATAAATTCTGATGACTATAGTTGTTAGAAGGTTCCTAGAAGTTAGAAGTATGGTGCAGTGGGGTTCTGTCCTCTATTTTTATCTACTTCTTCTCTATGTATTTTATTTATTTTTCAATTAGTTCTGCCTGCCTCTGTTGGTGCAGTGTGATTCATATGTTGTTCTTCCTTCAGAGATTTCAGTTTCTAGGAGGCTCATCTGTGCTCCTGATATCGTGATATTGGGCTATATAAACAAAACTGAATTGAATTGAACTAAAATTAGACCATTTTGGGGGGTGGGGGTGTATGAGTTTCTAGTTAACCCTTTAACAACCGTTAACACGATAATTCCAGCAGATTCTGAAGGAGAAAACGTCGCTTTTCTCCTTCAGAATCTGCTGGAATTATCATGTTAACGGTTGAAAAGTTACAATAAATCAAAGAACATAAACACTGGAGCAAAGGTAAAGGGTTAATGTTAAACATTCGTTAGTTCTGAAAATACTTGAATATTTTCTAAAATGTAAAGCAATAATAACAATCTTGTTTAGCGGTCTCCATGACGACGTCCTCCCATTGTGTGCTCTGACTGGCTGACGGTGAGGTTCTGTGGTGTTTATTTTTCTAGCATGTTGGTTGTTTCTTCTACGTGAGGCTGAAAATAGATTCGATACGCTTCAGATCCCTCTGAGTGAATGAAGGAAAATTGTCCTCCACAAAAACACACTGTAATCACGCAGTCATTACGGCATTAAATGACCTTCAAAATTGGAGCAGCCAGACGTTTCAGCGTCTGCATCAGTTACTCTGGAGTCACTGTGGAGGGCCCGCCTGGAAGGGACCTCCCCACCAAAACCCGATCCAGACCTGATCCCAAACTACAGTCACAGATCTACAGTCACTCTTGAAATAGGATTTCTGCTTCCACAGACAATGTTTCTGTGTGAGCGCTGTCATCATCCTGGTGTTGGTAGATACAGGGTTTGTACCGCAGGTTCAACACTCAGAGTTTCCAACTTTCTCATGAGCGGGAGGCCTTTCTGAGGACATGAAAAAGTCCAAGTATAAACAGACTTCCATTAGAGAACTGGAGAACAACCAGCCCTCACCTTAAAGTGCTCTGTGTTATCTGTACGAGTTGTGGGTCTGAGTCTGCGGGTCACTGCAGGGACGCTCGAGTGCAGACCCAGTCTAAACGCCTGTCAGCCTCATCATATTGTTCTGCCGGAGCGAGAGAACTTTGGAGCAAACAGATCCATGACCGGCGCTGTCCTCCAAAGCATTAACGTGAGAACAGCTGCTGACACTAGAGATTCAGAACACTCTTCATCAAACAGGGTTTCCATAATCCAGAATCAAAAGAAGGATTTTGAATCCGTCACTGACACCCTCCGTCCAAATAGTTGATGTTTTGTGGTTCTAGATGAGTAACATCATTGGTAACAACAATAAACCAGGTTTCAACTTCTAAAAACTGCATATTAAAGTTAAATTACTATCAGTTGTCGTGCACCTAAATGTGTGGAATTCGTTCCCTGCATTTGACCCATCCCCTGGGGGAGTGGTGAGCTGCAGACACAGCCGCGCTCCGGAACCATTTGGTGCTAACACAAGAGCAGGAAAAATCTGTGTGTCTAAACGTCAACATTTACATTTAAAGTAAACATTTAAGGTTTTCCAGAAAGCCACACATAGCCAATTCTTAATAATCTTTCTGGGATCGTCACAGAAAAAAGTCAGAAAATTAATAATAACCCATTTTAATGAAACAAACAACACTTACAGAAGTGTGGAATAAATGTTATGATCGTATGGCCAGACTGAGAAAAAAAACAAAAACTAGCTGTTTTGTCAAAATTAAAAATTTTTAAAAAGTTATTTAGGCAAATTTAGAGTTTAGCTATTATTTTAGCAACATGCTAGCTTTTTGCCAAAATTAAACTTTTCTAAAGTTCTTTCTGCAAATTTGGAGTTTAGCTATTATTTTAGCAACATGCTAGCTTTTTGCCAAAATTAAACTTTTCTAAAGTTCTTTCTGCAAATTTGAAGTTTAGCTAATATTTTAGCAACATGCTAGCTGTTTTGTCAAAATGAGACTTTTTAAAAGCTTTTTAGGCAAATTTGGAGTTTAGCTAATATTTTAGGACAAAAAATAAATAAATAATCATGCATCTCTGTTAATGTTCAGGGGGTGGGGCCAAATGTAGAGGCGGGCCGAATCCAACCACAAGGCCACTGAGTGGTCATTGTGATTTTCTTACTTATTCCACAAACTTGATCAGTGAGGATCTGTGAGAAACAGAATCCTTCACATCTGCATCTCTGTTCCATGACCGCTGCAAACGCATTCCTCCTTGCTGAGGCATCTTATCAGCTGGTGTTTCAAGTCCAGCATAAATCCTGGGGATTTAATGACTTCCAAAAAACTTTCAGAGGGTATAGAAGGGTAGATGCACAAAGTGAGGGGTGGTGGGGGGTGTCCGACAGGATGAAAAGAGGTTGGGAGCCCATAGAAATGCTAAGGAATTGGTTTCCTTTTTTACCCAAGTTGCTCAGGGGTAGGAAGTTCCCAGCTCTGCCACTTCATTAATTCATGCTATTTAACAAGTGGGATTGTGGTGGGGCTTCTTCGGCCCCCTTCCCTCTGGATCCAACAACAGCACCATCAGTAACTGACAACCCCCTGGGTTGAGGGGCTATGGCCTCCAGGGTCCATGCTGCAAACAGAGCCACGGGAAACAGAACCTCGCCATTCAAGAGTTCAGCTTTTATTTGTCATCTCCAGTTTCTGCCCACCCCCACCCCCCTCATCGTGGGCCTCCAGGGGCGGGCCACAAATTGCATGATGAATCTCTCCTTTTTTTAAGGACAGGGAAAAGGAGAAAGGAGTCCTCGCCGGAGGAATCAGTATGCTCATCCATAACTTCTGAACCCTTCTGAGCGCACTGGCTCAGAGCAGAAAACACAAAGTGATGCGCTTCACTGCAGGTGGAACCAGCTCCACCCACACAGCTTCTATCCTGCTCCTCCATGAGTTTCTGTCAAAATAAACTTCATCTGATTTTAGTGGGACTGCCACTTTGTCCATCCGATTGATAACACAGGTGATGACGACAAGTTAACCTTGATTGTACAATGGTCGAGCCCAGGAGTCTACAACCTGTGACTCCAGAACCACAACGTTCCTTTAGCATTAATGAAACATGCTAACGACTGAATAAATAAGAGATTAGTTATTAAAGTTTTTTCTTTTCGGTTTAGATTTTTAACATACCAAGCATATATCCATCCATCCATCCATCTTCTTGACCGCTTCTTCCCTTTCGGGGTCGCGGGGTGCCGGAGCCTATCCCGGCTACTGATGGGCGAAGGCGGGGTTCACCCTGGACAGGTCTCCAGTCTGTCTCAGGGCCTCAATCACACACAGTCACTCTCACATCCACACCTAGGGGCAATTTAGAGTCACCAATGAACCTATGAAGCATGTTTTTGGACGGTGGGAGGAAGCCGGAGTCCCCGGTGAAAACCCACGCATGCACGGGGAGAACATGCAAACTCTACACAGAAAGGTCCCAGCCGGGAGTCGAACCGAGGCCTTCTCGCTGTGAGGCAAGAGCGCTAACCACTGCGCCACCGTGCAGCCCACCAAGCATATAAAGAAAGAAAAAGGGTTTCATGTACTGTCAAAAATTCTGTAGAAATGTTCTTCAAATTTGTATTTTTAAGTTATAGTTAGTCAAGTAAAAGTCTCTAGAAGTATTTTTATTTTGGTAAATTACACTAAAGTGGTTAAAGTTTTAACAAATGTGGTTTAAAATGATTGAAAATGATTTAGAGTTGTGTGTTTTCAATAAAAAGCTCAGATTATTCTAAATGGTTTTATTATTATTTTTTTAATAAACAGATTCTACTAAAATTTTTATTTTTTAGATTAAAAGGGAAAAAATCACACCAAAATAATGCAATATATAATGATAATAATGAAAAATAATATTAAAAGTATCATGCTTGACTGTTTTACTATTTTAACATAAGTAAAGCTGCTGCAGCAGGAGGACCTTTCTGACACAGAGTAGCTTTTATTTTGAAAGAACTAGTGTGTGCTGCTGTCAAAAGTAAAATTAGTTACAACTGTTATATATAGAAACATATAGACACTGTTGTAATTCAATTATAGTAATATTTAAAAACTAAATTTATAAATAAATCCTTAATTGTCAAAAAAAGCATAAATATTTTGAATTTATAAACAGTAAAATGGGACTTTGTGGCACTCGTTGGGTTCTGGTCTGTTAGAAACTTGATTAAATTGCTTTTTTAGTATCAAAGGTTACGGACTCCTGGTCCAGGGGAATACATGATTCTGATTGGTGGCAGGGTGTCTATTAAAAAGTGAAAATAGTCACCGAGAAAAGACGTAAGGCTAATTTTGCATTTAGCTAATATTTTAGCTGGCTATCAGCTTCAGCGTTTTCAGCGATCAGCTTCAACATTTTCAGCTATCAGCTTCAGCGTTTTCAGCTATCAGCTTTAGCATTTTTAGCTATCAGCTTCAGCGTTTTCAGCTATCAGCTTCAGAGTTTAAAGCTATCAGCTTCAGCGTTTTCAGCTATCAGCTTCAACATTTTCAGCTATCAGCTTTAGCGTTTTCAGCTATCAACTTTAGCATTTTCAGCTATCAGCTTCAGCGTTTTTAGCTATCAACTTCAGCTTTCTTAGTTATCAGCTTCAGCGTTATCAGCTATCAGCTTCAGCATTTTCAGCTATCAGCTACAGCGTTTTCAGCTATCAGCTTCAACATTTTCAGCTATCAGCTTCAGCGTTTTCAGCTATCAGCTTCAACATTTTCAGCTATCAGCTTCAGTGTTTTCAGCTATCAGCTTTAGCATTTTTAGCTATCAGCTTCAGCGTTTTCAGCTATCAGCTTCAGAGTTTAAAGCTATCAGCTTTAGCGTTTTCAGCTATCAGCTTCAGCTTTTTTCAGCTATCAGCTTCGGCGTATTCATCTATAAACTTCAGTGTTTTCAGCTGGATTGTGCGATTGAGTTTGACAGCCCTGCCATAAGTGATTATGTTATGAAAGAAATGTTGTCTTTTGATGTGTCTATTGTTAAAAATGAATGGACTTCGACTTTGCGTTGGCGCTTTACACCTCAGCGTTGGGCATTTATTTCTGACAATGGACATCTTAATTCAAACACTTTCATCATCATCAGCCTCACAGCTTCATCGTGGTCCGAGTGTGGGATGGAAACATCCTCACATCCTCATCCTCACTCTCCAGTGTGGACAAACCATGTCTGCTGAAATTATACAGATGGGAGAACTGGGCACTGAAACCCACTAAAGCTTTTAATTGATTGAAACATGTGACAGAATAATTTTTGCAGAGATTTATGAAGCTGGTTTGAGTCAGTGCAAAAACAATTTAAGACGCTTTATGGAGGGGGGGTGCAAAGAGAATATCATAGCCATGACGAGATGTCTGTAATTCATCCAGAAGAAAAGCGTACTGTGATTATGGAATAAAACCGGGCTTATCCTCCTGTTGAATTACACTGCATTAATGGTTGTCTGGAGGAATGTAACCCAGAATCCTCCAGAGATGATGCCCAGGCCTCACATCACTCATCGACCCTGAAGGTGCTGGAATCCAGGCCAAAATTCCCACATCTGAAGGCTCCAGCTCTGCGTTTGGGTTTCTGTCAGCTGTTCCAGGCTCTGCTTATTCTTTATCGTCTCAACTGCTGAGAGACCGTGACTGAAAATAAACAGAGAGGGCTCTGCTGTTTCATGAAGCGACATTATCTCCAGCTCCTTATCTGTTATGGTGGGACGGTAATGAACGGGTCAAAAATTATGAGCGGGATATCTTCTTACAGCTCCCTGAGTGGAGCCATGTCATTTGATGGACGCGCTCCTAACTGGTCATGCAGTTGTAAAAAGGGGAGCAGAGGTTGGACCTCCAGAGAAGGTCATGCTGAAGGTGTGATGGTTGACTTTAGTACAGAAAATGTGTTGGGAATCTTTATGACACATGCGCTCAACGTCAGTGAACAACAGCAGGATTCTGTCCCCTCATCTCAAAGCGACATTATTTGTTGGTGCAAATGTGGCAGAAATGTATAGTTTTTTGACTCCAGAAAGGAGTTACCATGACAACCTCCACCCTTTAACAGCTGTTCAATAAAGACATTAAACATGTGGAAATTATGCCTGTAAAACATAAAAGGATGTTGCCGACACCATAACTCTTATTCCAGAGAGCTTTCTTAGCCTGAGAGGAAACTGCATTGACTCTGAAGAAGACTAGATAACGGCACATGACACATGACAGAGGCTGACGACATTATTAACCACACATCTCTTAATGTCCATTACTGTCAGTTCAATCAGTACGATCAGCAGGCGACACAAAAGTTGACCCCGCTCTGTTGGATGTTTTCAACAGCTATATATCTAGTTCATAATTATGTTAAAAAGTTACAGTTTTAAAGTTTTAAAATTGTAGTTTTAGAGTGTTCAATAAATGTTTATCCTGTTCGTCCTGTGACCTAAAGTGTGTTTTGGATTTTGGCCTGCTGTGTGATTGAGTTTGACACCTCTGCACTACATTGATCCTAGTCTATCCTTCTAATTTTTGTATGACTCAAACACACATGTAAACCAAATTCCTTTGAATTAACTGCTAGACCTAAACTTTGTACTTTGTACATAAGGACTTTTGTCATTTTTTTTTTTTTTAGAAAGGCAAAAGGAAGGCTGTACCGCCTCGAGGTAAAAGTAACTCCTTTACTCCTCTTAAATCTGTCATTGTTTTCTCTTTCATGTATTGTTATGTTTCTAAATCAGACACCTGGAAGTAATCAGATATTTGCAAGCTGACCCCAGAATTGTCTGTATGGCTTAGTTCACTATCTAATTTACTCTGATGATGCAACTTTTAAACTTCCTGTTTCTTCCAAAACGCCTGTGGGTCTGTTCTTTGTAAACATGGAATTGCTGACAATCTCATGCAGGAATTATTATGTCTACAAAATAAACAACTGTTGCAGTTTTGCTCCATTTGTAGGAAACTGTGGTTGTCTTGGATACGTCAGACTAGAGACTGGATTTTACATCTTCTTTACTTAACTCCAGAGTTCAATGTTTAATTACACACGTGTAATTCAAAACGATCGGATGAACGTGGATAATAGCTGGGAAACAGCTTTTTCAGGAAGAAAAGTACATTTGTTATTCTTATTTCTCTCCTTTGGAAAACTTCCATTATCTGCTGGAGGACATTGGATTATCTTGTCTACACTACAATCAAATTACTCAAGAATTTAGATCATGTTTGATGTGAACAGGCTCACTGACAGACGTCACTCGTCTGTGACTGATCTCTGAAGCTGTGTAATGCCTCAGTCTTGGGTTGTCCGGGCCGTGGAGTACTGCATATGGGACAGCAGTTCCCTTGAGGTTGTATGACCACCTCAAGGGATGTAATAAAAATGGATCTTACCATCGTCGTATGTGTGTATCGTGAAGTATTCGTACAGATAATGTTAGTTACACACACTGTCCTTACATCATACTATAGTCACAAGTAAGGTGAAATTACTGGTTCTTATGACCACATGCAAATGCTGCATGTCAGCATGTGATGTGCATGTGATACGTAAGTGCCTGTAGAACAGGGTTCTCAAACTCAATTTAGGCACAGTGACTGAGGCTGGGCCGTATGGGGCTCCATTTGTGCCAAAAGTATGTTTTTGCATCTACTGTGTATGTCTTTGGTCCAATGTCTATGTCTACTGAACTACTTTATTGAACATTTGTTCATGTCTATGAACTACTAAGCAATACCTTCTGTGAAACGACAGGAGCTACCAACGCTAGCAACTGTCACTAAGGACTTCTCTGACGACTAAGTCCAACAACAATAGCAAATGCAACGTTTCAAGCATAAAGCTGAAACATCACAAAGAAAATACAAAGCTATCTTCAAAGAAGCAGAAGGTATTGCTTAGTAGACATTGCATTTTTATATTAAGGTGGGGGGGCGCAAAATATTGACTTGGGGGCCGCAAATACCCCGCGGGCCGCCAGTTTGAGACCCCTGTAGAAGAACGTCCACACAAACTACATTCTGATTGTCTAATTTTCTCATTTCAAACAGTCAGACTGCACGTAAAGAGAGTTCCAAGAGCCGGTCTGCGTCTCACCTACTTAACCTATACTTATCCTTGCATGCTGTATAAGTGTTCACTACAACCTGTCACCCGCAGCATGCCCGTAGATAAAACATGCATGAACATTTTCTCTCTACGGCACATGTGTCAAAGTATATTCAATCCGGCCCTCCAGATCATTTCATTTTATTGTTATTAATAACCCGATGTTATCTTGCACTAATTTTTAACTTGTATAATATTAACAAAATATATTTTAATCGAGAGTAAAATATTGAAAGTTATTTAAGATTTATTCTGGAATGATATTCCTGCCTTTTTATTATTCATAATTATGTAAAAAGTTACAGTTTTAAAGTTTTAAAAATTGACATTCTGCTAGCTTTATGGACTATTTTGGTATTTACTAAGACTTTTTAGGCTATTTTTGAATTTAGCTAATATTTCAGCTACATGCTAGCTGTTTTTGGCTAATTTAGGTTGTTTTTCTAGGCTGTTTTGGAGTTAGACAATTTTTTTTTCCAATTTAGCTGTTTTAGCTAATTTAGGCTTTTTTCAGTTTTTTAGGCTATTTTGAAGTTAAGCTTTTTTCAGCTACATGCTAGCTGTTTTGGTTAATTTAGGCTGTTTTAAGTTTTTAGACTGTTTTGGAGTTAGGCTAATATTTACATGCTTACTGCTTTGGCTAATTTAAGCTTTTTTTTCAGTAAGTGGGATATTCTAAGATTTAGCTACTTGTTTAAGTACATGCTAGCTTTTTTGGCTAACCTTAGTTTTAAAAAATATTTTTTATGCTAATTTGGCATTTAGCTAATATTCAAGCTGGCTTTCAGTTTCAGCATTTTCAGCTATTAGCTTCAACATTTTCAGCTATCAATTTCAGCATTTTCCTCTATCACCTTCAGCGTTTTTATCGATTAGCTTCACCATTTTCAGCTATCAGGTTCAGGATTTTCAGCTTTAGTGTTTTCAGCTATCAGCTTCAGCGTTTTTAACTATCAATTTCAGCATCTTCAGCTATCAGCACTAGCATCTTCAGCGGCCAAATTTAGCTTACAGCATTCACACTCGCATTATCACAGGTAATTATATATATATACTGTATCTAGTTCATAAAATATGTTAAAAAGTTACAGTTTTAAAGTTTTAAAAATGCAGTTTTAGAGTGTTCAATAAATGTTTATCCTGTTTGGCCCTCAACCAAAAGTGTGTTTTGGATTTTGGGCTCTTGTGTGATTGAGTTTGACTCCCCTGATCTACTGGCCCACTGAGCGGTCTACAACTTTGATATCCCCTGCTGGTCACCTGCATGCCTTGTATATGTTAGCCCACTTTTCCCCCGCAGACAGGCCGTATCCACCTGCAGGGCAGTTGTGACTACAGCCTAAGACTGTCACTCCGCCGAACCAAAGAAACTTTTCTGAGTTCGTAAAAATATTTTATGAATTGGCACCAAACACGCTTTTTCCAAATGAAACACAGAATGGCTTTAAATAGGATTGCTGCAACACGCATTGTTCAGCTGCATTGAGTCACATTTCTAGGAAATGCCAAAGGAAAAGATGCAGTCATGCAACAACAATTTCAGGGATGGTGTCATGAAATCGACTGCAAAGTGTAAAACAAAGAAATTCTGCCACATCCGATCAGTCACAGTTTAGTCCTGCTGCTCTGCCCTCCATCATGCCGTCTGCTTCAGTGGGATTTCTAACGGTGGAAACACTGACCAGGCGTCTCTTTGAGGACAACTAAAGACCCCCCTCCTTCCTGCAGCCCTCCCCAGGCTTGCGACTTCCCCGGCTGGTAATAATCTCAGCAGTCCCAGGCTGTGCCACTGTTGCTTGGCAGCGGAGAGCCAGGCAGCGTCAGAGCTCAGCTAAATCTGTCTGAATTTCATCAAACTCCAGCAGGAAAAACTGGGCTCAGCCTCGTCTGGAGGAGGGAAGCAGTTGGCTCTCCGTTTGCTCCAGGCCCCCGAGGAGACAAGCCAGCTACAACAACTGTCTGCTGGTGCCTTGAAGCTTGAGAAGGGGGGAGGCGGGCCTGAAGTACGGTCAGCTTAATGGAGGATGATAAGGAAAACCGTCCAAACCAAAACATGTCAGACTCACAATGGAAAGGTTCGCTTTCCCAGCATTATCTCAAGCTCTTTCAGGGCGGGGGCTTTGGCAGCAGCCGGTGAAATGAATCCTTGACCTCGGTTTCTGCAAAGTTTCACTTCCTCTTGAGTCAGACAGCAGAGATCTGGATATTTGGATATTTTTCCCACCTCGCTTGTGACCCATTTTACCTCCATTCAGTCCGACTCCTTTTGTGCTTTAACTCCATCCCCCCCTCCTCTCCGAGGGTTTAACCTTGGGTCACCACCAACTTCTTAATCAGTTCAGCACATGACCGCTTCAATCCACACATACCAGGAGAGAAGCACCACCTGATACAGTAAATTATTATAAAGAGCTCAAATGGAGTGACCAAAGCTGGGGGTCTTCAAACCTCAACGGAGAGATTTGGACCTAGAGTTTGGGGCGGGGTTACGAGCCAAATCTGCACCACTAAAGGAGCTAGTTTTAGCATATGTAATGGGGTAGAGTCTGTAATGCTGCTTCAACATGGTCACATAAAGAGAAAGAACGTGACGTTCCCGAAAACCCCCCTGCAGACGCATGTTTGCTGCCACCAACTTCCGGGCTCGGGTCTCCGGCTCGGTTCCACCGTTGGAGCCTCCATTGTGCTCTTATTGTGGCTGCTTGACCAAGCATAGGAAAAAAAGCTTCAGATTTGCTGTCAAAGTGAACAGCAGCAATTTCCTGGGTTAGCTGAAAGGTCACCGGGGTCAACAAGCGCTCAAAGGGCTGGAAGTCAAGTCGGGGGGTCGGGGGCTCATCCCCAAGCGTTCACGTTCTCTATTTGCGAAACCCTGCTCTTTTAAAGAGTCTGCATTGTTGAATGAATTGACATTATTAATGCTTTCTCCATCTGTTTTGCTTTTGCGTCATTGTTTACTGCTGCTTCCAGCACTGCCCAGTTTTTCTGCTTTACGGATGAATTTGATTATTTGCACACAAGCTGCAGGACAGAGTGGTTTTACTAGGTTTGTCTTGTGAGTGTTTTCAGTCGTCATTGCAAAGCCTGGATGGAACCTTAAAGTCTCCTTCTGATGAAAATCCTGTTTATTGAGTTTTTAACATGTCTGTGTGTCATTTTCCTTATGAAAGAGAACAAATGTAATAAGAAATCATTTCATTTTTTCATTTCCGAGTATTTCTCCTTTTAAATCTGTCAAACACACTTTTTGAATGAATGATCTTCTTTCCATCAACAGCTCTGCTGCACATGCACTAAACCCTCATCTGTTCCTAGTGTCTAGTTCAGGTTCTGGAGAAGAGAAGATGGTATCTTCACATTGACTGCAGTCAAATGAGCCGCCGTTCACATTTCTGTGGTCAAATCAGCATCACTGGATTTTTGGTGTGAGTTTCATCCAATACTTACGGTAGCAGGACTGAGAACGCTGGAAAATCTCCACCAGACTCCACGGAGCTTCTTGATGTGACCACGGAAATGTGAACGGCGGCTCATTTGACCGCAGTTGGAAAGGATTGTAAATCAATGAAAGAGCATTTTGATGTTAGCTTTGATTATTTTATCAAGAACTCTGAGAAACCAATGATTGAATGTATTGATCACAGTCAATAAACATTGGAGAATTAGCTAAAAGAGTCTTTGGTGAACTGGAAGGAGAAAGAATCAGGATTTTGGAGGAAGTTCTGTCCATGAAGATCTTCACTTCCTCGTCCAGCTGACATCCGGATCAGAACCATACGGCTGGACATTACCCAGATTGATGGATGTTTTTATGTAGCAGCGGTGAAGATGAATGCTGGCGAGTTATCATAATCAGACAGGGGGAATCAGATCAGCTCCAAAAGCCACGCCCCCTCAGAGAAGATTTTGGAAACAGGCTTCAAATCAACAAGAAAAAAGGCTTTTTAATACATTTTAGTTGTGGGATTTTGGTTAAAAACTTTATAATCATAATTCTTTTAAATAAAACAAATTTTATAGGGAGTCTTTAAAGTCTATCAGCAGAAAGTGATTCCAGGAGCTTCACAACCGTGAGGCGTTTGCATTTTTGAGCATCAACTCTGTTCACAGTTGTTTTTGGCAAAAATGTGCTGATATTTTATTTGGTGTTTTGGAACACAATGAAACAAAAACATCCCTCGCATGTCTGGACGTCTGCCCAGACTGAACCCGCATTTAGTATTTATCAGGAGAAAAACGGAGCCAGAGCTCACTTCAAAGAGAGGCCTCGATAAGAGCGACCCGATAACCTCAAACCTCCACCAGCAGGCTGCACTCTCGGAGCCCGCGGCGACTCCTTAAAACAAGAGTAAGTGCTTGAGCGCAAGGTTTGTGTTCAAAGGAGGCGTGTGACACATTTACACAGGAAAAGGTGATGCACAGAGGGGGGGTCAACCCACTTCAGAAGTGTCGTCCAGACCAGAGGACTCTCCAGCAAATGAAGATGGCAAACAGAGCTGGGGGGGTCAGCGAGTGAAACGGCAACACCTCTGCTGCCTCTTGACAGCAGGAAAAAAGAGTGGGAGAAGAGGGTGCCGGGTTGTTTGGGAGAAGGTGGGAGCAGCACTTGAGGCCAGAATGGAGGACACAAGCCTCCCAGCAGCGGCAGTCACAAGCAGGAGGACACAGGAGCTACTGTTCCCATTGAGGTCTTTGTCTCCGAGGCACTCTCTTGTTTTTCCTCAGCAAACCGTGGGTACAATGAAGGCGGCATGCTCCCCTCCCCTCGCCCAAAGAGGCTGTCAATACTGGACCTATCAGAGCCTGAATGGCCGAATAAGCCTTCCCATGAAAATCAAGTCAGCGACCTGCTTCCCCCTGGCTCCCCTTCTTGAGAAGTGGCTGACAGCTATAATTTCAATAAGTAACAGAGAAAGTAAGAAGTGTTCTCACGTGTTGCTGCGGACTCTTAAAAAAACGCATTAATTCCCTCTCTGTGAGCTCATCATAAAGGCCTGGACCCGGGCCGATTCGACATACTTTCCCCAGCGCCATTTCAATAAATAAATACGCCGAAAAGAAAGAAAAACACGTGACAATTCGAAGCAAACATTTTAACTGCAGCCTTCTGACCCAATCAAGTGGAAGAGAAGAGGCCTTTGTCCATCCAAGAAAGGAGGGGGGGGGCAAAGAAATGTAAAGATTTTGCCAAGTTTTTTTCACGCCTTAAATGCTCACTTAGGCAGTTCATTGGGCTTCCTGATTTATACATAGAAA
>NC_050521.1:4521091-4594745 GCF_002922805.2 Oryzias melastigma | reverse complement strand
ATATATATATATATATATATATATATGTACATATATACATATATATACATATATATATTTATATATATTTGGAGCCAAGTTGGGAGAGTCAGAATAGAATTACACGGGCACTTTTAAAGGATTTGCATTTAAAAGATTGCATCCGAAGCCCGAAGCTGAATGTGGGCCGTTTCCCTGTGACCATAGAAACACTTGAAATGGGGGAAAATTCAGTCGGCTGAACTTTAAACAACTTTATTAAAGTGTCACTAATCAGACGTGAAAGACACAAGGTTTTAGTGTTTGGGCAAACTTACAGAAAAGTACCAAAAGCTTAATGAGCTGTTAAGAGCATTAGTTTGAAAAGCCTGGCTGATGTCCCGTTTCATAACAAAGACCTGAGCATAATTTACAAGAAAAAGAAAAAAAAAAACAATTCTGAAATGTTTAAAGAATTTTACTGACAGCTCGACTGGAGGACTTCTCCTTCCTCGTCCTCGGAGCTGCAGGAGAACATGGCGGTTCAAAGTTTGGGAAAAGCAGCCCTTCCGTGGAAACTGTTTTCACCATCAAACATGCTTCATTTCAAAACCTTTTGGCGTGAATTTCTTCTTCTAAACAAAAAGAAGAAACAAAAAACAAATTCCTAACCAGAAAATTGCTACCATTAGGGTGTAATGGGATAACAACCCGAGGACTAATCCCCCCGTAACAATGGCGGGGGGCTTTAAAAGACTCCAGTGAGCATGCTCAGTGTCTGCCAGCAGACACAAGCAGCCATGTAATCTCTGCCTCCATCAGGTCTTCTGCGCCCTCCACCCACCCACCAACCCCACCCCAAAAAAGGATCCATTAATTTCTCCATCTCATTCCTAAAGGAGCGTCTTTTCCATCCACCCCATATCTGCATGGGGGTTAGGACTGAAGCGGCGACACAAGGAGAAAATATTGTCAAAAGGATGGGTGTTGGGGTGGGGGGGTCGGTAAATAAATTACAAATGGTGCTGCAGAATAAAAGGGGCCTGTGATCTTTTTTGGCTGCTCCTAATCATATACGGCCTAAATTAATCATCCCGGGACTTCTTCCAAGTTCCCTACTTCCCCCAATTTCAGCAGAAGGATTAATTAAAGGCGAGTGAACTGATGGAAGTGGAGCAGAGGAAAAACAACAGTGTAAACAACACCAACAATGAGGGGGGTTATCACCACCCTGAGCTAATTTGTGTCTTAATGATATGAGTTAACTGTGTGAGAAGAGCAGAGTTAATGAGGGAAACAACATTTAGGACTTCAGGGTGAGGAAGAAAAGCTGCTTCTGCTTTCATTCTTCCAGAATTAATCCAGAATAATGCACTCAAGAATGTGGAACAGCTTCAGAATTTAAGGCTGTGAACTCATTCTGATTTAAACTTTTAGAAAAGATTATAATTTATTCCTTTTAGTCCACATTTGTCAAAGTCGAGGCCCGGGGGCCGGATCCGGCCCTCCAGATCATTTCATTTTATTGCCATTAATGGCCTGATATTATCTGGCACTTATTTTTCACTTGTATTATTTGACAAAATATATTTTTATGGAGAGTAAAATATTGAAAGTTATTTAAGGTTTAAGTTGACTTATTCTGGAATAATATTCCTGCCTGTTTATCATTCATAATTATGTTAAAAAGTTACAGTTTTAAAGTTTTAAAAATTGGCATTCTGCTAGCTTTTTGGACTATTTTGGTATTTACTAAGACTTTTTAGGGTATTTGGAGTTTAGTTAATTTTTCAGCTACATGCTAGCTGATAAGGCTAATTTAAGCTTTTTATTAAAGTTTCAGGCTGTTTTGGAGTATGGCTAATATTTATATGCCTACTGTTTTGGCTAATTTAGGCTTTTTCAGTTTGTTAGGCTGTTTTGAGGTTTAGCTATTTTTTCAGTTTTGGCTAACATACGTTTTTTTTTTAGACTAATTTGGCATTTAGCTAATATTTTAGCTGGCTATCAACCTCAGTGATTTCAGCTATCAGCTTCAGCGTTTTTATCTATTAATTTCAGCATCTTCAGCAGCCAAATTCAGCTTACAGCATTCACACTAGCATTATCACAGGTAATGATATATATCTAGTTCATAAAGTTTTAAAAATTTAGTTTTTAGTGTGTTCAATAAAAGTTTATCCTGTTTGGCCAGTGACCTAAGGTGAGTTTAGATTTGACACCTCTGTTTTAGTCTAAAAATGTCGCTCGTTTTTGTTGTATGTTTGGTGAAACCATTTTTTCTTTACTCCTCATATGATTTCATTCTGGTTTGTATGCAACAACCTTAAAAAAAAAACAAATATTTCCGAGCTTATACTTGAGCATTTGCCTCAAGTGTTTGGGAAGCCATCAGTAAATGTCTGCGGCTCATGCGGCCTCCACATGGGGGCATGTGCTGGAGGCAGGTGGGGCATTTGTCAATGTGGAAGTCAAACTGGTTCTACATGAGCACAGCTGGATTTAATCCAGGCCCGCAGCTCCAGCTCGGTGAAGACGGTGGCAGACTCAGCTGCGGGATCTCCTCCACAAAGCTCACACCGTGATCCTGATTTTCAGGCAAATTGAAATCTGATGCTAAAGCTGCGTAACTGATTAATGTCCGTGTAGAGGGAAGAATTTCCAAAAGAGCAAACAGACGACTGGAAAGTGAAGAAATCTGAAAGACAACTTTCTTTGCTAACACTTTTTCATAGTTCTTGTGATATAAATCACCTAATTAAAGTCCCACTTTTGGTGTTTTTCTGATAATGGAAGACATACAGTCTATAAAGAAAATTAAGCTTAAAACTGTATTTCTGAGTATTTCAATATTCCAATTATGGTCAACCAGGAGCAGACATAAATGCCGTTGGAAAACGCTTGTACTTGTGACATAGACGGTACAAATTTCCTGCTCTGCTCCATCCTGATAGATCCACTTGAACGAGTGTAAACCAAGGGTCTGCAACCTTCAGTCAAGTGGGTCAATTTTTTACCCAGCAGGAGCCACAAAGGCTCACTTCATTCTTTAGAAAAAAAAAGATAGTATTCATGTCAATGCTACCATTTTGATAAATAAAAATGTACTTCTTTTGTAGGAATAAAACATAAATATAAAGAATAAATACCATATTTCTTTTCAAAATACAAAACAGTTTATAACTTTTGACAAGAGGTTCACATGATTTCCTTTCAAAATAAAAGACTTCTGTCGCATGGAATCATGCTGCCAATGTATAACAGGTAATGTAATGTCAGCAGTGATTAAAAAAAAGTGTATTTTACCATTTGTTGTAGATCCCTGTCAAAAAATACAAGAATCCAATTCAAAAAATAAATCGGAGCCAATTGTGACTCTTACTGTATTTCTCAACCCCAGCGGCGTGTAGTCAGGTGAGGCTCTGCTTAAAATATAGCTTAAAAAATCCATACATTACATAAAATGAATATACTTTTTAAAATTAAAAATAAAAATCAAATGTTGTTTTTTAGACATTTCTTTTCTTGGTATACCTTTTTCTGTGTGGGTTTTCAACGTTTCTTCTGTAAAAAAGCAGCGAATGTACGAGTTTCCTGTTTACATACGCCAAACAGCGCTGGTGAGGCAGCTGTAGCCCCGCCTCCCCAGCGTCCGCTGACTCATGTGCTGTATTGTTTCTGTCTTTCTATCATCATGAAAGACACTTTATTTTAAAATTACTTAATTTGCTAATCTCTCTCCATCTGTCTGATTATATCGATGCCATTTTGTGACTCATTTAGTTGTTTTATTCGTTAAAAATGCGCTTGAGAAACACACAAGGTGAGGCAGACACTCCACCTGCCGCACAGCAATACACATGCCACAAGGCAGAGGGCGCTGGTGAGCCCAGAGAATGTCAGTGACACCACGACTAAAGAATAAAAGAGTTAGCAGCAGCAGGTCAACTGCAACCGTCCAGCTACTCTTTAATATTTAGCATTAATGTCTAAAGGATTTTGTTTTTAAACCACTAAACTCAAGATTTTGTTTAGAAACATTGAGACAGAGACTTTTAACACTGAAGAAAGTAAAGGAAGATTTATACAAACAGGTTATTCATGTGTTTCTTCGGAAGGACTTCATTCATAAGTAAAAGTAAGTCAATAATAACAGAGATGTTTTTTCTATGCAACAGTTTGTAAACAGAAGAAAAATACTAAATGAAATTTTAAACAACACACTTTAACTGTTGTCAATCAAATAGTGAATAAGCTGCTCTGTAGGGTTCATATGTTTGTAAATCTGACATCAGTGCCTCACAAGCCGTGAACCCCACCGGACGTCACTGCTCAACCCATATGGCGCACTTAAATATTGTTCAACAGTAGAAAATCCATCTTATAATCCAGTTCGTCTTAATTCTGGTTGTGCTTTCTGGCTTCCAATTGATTTTCTGTGACAAAAATCTGACGTCTAAAATGTTTTAGCTACTATGTTTTACTACCGTTAAAAACTAAAAGCGTTATTTTTCTTTAACCAGAAAGCCACAGTGGAAGGGTAAAAGAACCACATGTGGCTCTGGACCCCTGGTGTAAACAAAGGGATGATGGGGAATGGGGGCAGGCTTACTCTGCGCCAACTGTCTCGCCCACAACTTACTTTCTAATGAACTCCTGCCACTTTGCAGGTTTTCTAATTTTACCTAAAAATGACACAATCAGGAACTGTTTCATGGTTTTAACACTCAATTCTAACCTTTTATGCTAAGAGTCAAAAAGTTAGGCGGTGAGTCCTTACTTAGAATTTTAGTTTTGACCTAAATGCAGATTTGATCTCCTGGTCTTCAGGCCCTAAAATAGGTATTTATTCCTTTCTGAGGCCTTGCACACATGCTAGAGTTGGCTTGTTTTACCTCTGCTTTGTTTATTCATTTGACCACTACCAGAAAAAGCCTTTAAAAAACATTTTTTAATATATTTTATTCATAAGATTTCACCAAATCCCTTTGTTTTAACTCTACAGTTTATCCAGTTGAATCTCCATCTTCTTCACAGAGGAGTGGTCACTTTAAAGAGAAGCAATCAAATCTGCATCAAGCTCCAACCCAAAAACTCATTCCTGTTTCAGATGAAACCCAATCCCTGAAAGAAAGTTCAGCATCGATGAACCAGAACCCGGAGCAGCACAAACATCTGTTCGGTCCTCCAACAGTAAACAGCGTGTTTCCAGCAGCAGAAGGAAAACTCATAATTTGATCTTTGTCAAAAAAAAAAAACAATGATATCAGACACATGATTGTTCCACCAAAAAAAAGCTCCACAGCAGAGCACAGTTTTACTGCCCAGCCTGCAGTGAGGCATGATGGGAAGTAATAACCACATCATTACCAACAGCGCCTCAGCCTTGTCAGACGTCAGAGAAATAAAGAGAGCACACCGAGTTCACGCTTGGGCTTCCAGTCCAACTAGCCACAGGAATCTGTCACATATGAACAAACTCGCACAAACATTTATCCGCCTGATGAAACACAATCACACTTTCCAGAATGGCGAACCCCCTCACACACACAACTGCCTGTTTGGCTGCCAACACAAGAGGCTGCGCTTCCGCTCAACTTCTGCCAAGTCGGGTCAGAGGTGACATGATTGAGTTAGAGAGGCCCTGAGAGCTTTGCAGCAGATCACTCACTGACAGACAAGTATCTGCTTCCAGGGACACAAAACACTTCACTGGGTCGCGAGTCAACCTGAAGAGAAAAGATTAACAGTGAGGCAGATGGCACACTTGGCATCTGCAGGAACTCTGGGTAAAATCAACAAAAATGAACCAAGAAAAGATATGCTCAAAGAAATCAGGAATAGGGTTTGGAGAGAGACAGCATCACACAGTTAGCAGGTATTTCAGCTGAACATCCATGATGCCGATCTCCCGTTCCACCACATCCCAAAGGTTCTATTGGTTCTGGTGACTGTGGAGGTCATTAGAGTCCAGTGAACTCATTGTCATGTTCTAGAAACCAGTCTGAGATGATTCCAGCTTTATGACATGGAGTCTTATCCTGCTGGAAGTAGAATCAGAAGATGGTACACTGTGGTCATAAAGGGATGGACATGGTCAGAACAATACTCAGGTAGGCTGTGGGGTTGGAACCATGATCAGTTGGTACTGAGGGTCCAAAGTGTGCCAAGAAAATATCCCCCACACCATGATACCAGCACCACCATCCTGAACCATTGATGCAAGGATGGATCCATGATTTCATGTTGTTGATGCCAAATTGTGACCCTACTATCTGAATGTTGCAGAAATGGAGACTCATCAACCAGACAACAGTTTTTTCACTTTTGGTGAGTCTGTGTGAATTGTAGCCTCAGTTTCCTGTTCTTAGCTGACAGGAGTGATAACCAGTGTGTTCTACTGGTGCTGTAGATCATCTGCCTCAAGGTTGGACGTGTTGTTCACTCAGAGATGTCCTTCTGCAGACCTCGGCAGTAACATCCAGTTTGTCCATGATCCACGCCCAAATAATTGATGATTAGTTGACTAAAAAAGTGGAGGAGGATGTTCAAACTGTTGAAGCTTTGTCCCAAGCCACTGACTCTAAAATCATCCCAGCAGCTAGAGTTTGTTAAAGCTACTGCTGGGTGCAGTCAGAAGTGAGACATTTCTGTTTGCTAGTCTGCTTCTGATCCACTCATGGATGAGTCTCTTCAGAGGTTATCTGGTGTTCTGGAGTGAAAGAGGAACACAAGATAAAGACATGCTTGCTTTTAAGGTGCTTTTAATGCACAGCATCCATACACATGCATTGTTGTTGCAGATCACTGACAGAACTCAGCAATGACGCAGCATTTAAATGGCCACATGAACAGAAGATGGTCTCTGAGTAGAGGGCCCAATCGGAATTCTTCCCTTCTTCCTTCCCTCCATTTGAAGGGGCTATATATATATACATATACATATATATATATTTAAATCTGATCCTCCATTAAGAGGGACACAAAGTCAAAGGTAAACTGCGTTGGGCTGAGAAGCGCTTTTCTTCACGTGGGTGTGGTCTAAAACCACAGACGTTCACATTTAAATGTAATGACTTTTTGTTGTAGCATGACCTTTTTAAAGCTATAAAACATTATAAAACTACTGTTTTGTATAACTGAGTGCTGAAAGCTCCGCGCTAACGCTAGCAGACTATTGGTGATGTCATAGAACAAAAGTAGCGTCCGAAATATGAGACCCTATTTTTTTCATAACTCTGGAAGGTACAGAATAAAAAAGAGACTCTGAGATTTGACACCATAGAAATAGTTTCTGTTTTTGATGTTTAATATCATGACCATGTGAGGTTATCAGCACCAAGAGCCTCGACTGAATGAGGTTTGAGGTTTAGATGGTGTAGATCAAGGGTCCAAAATCCAAGATAGACCTCAGGTCCCAGGGAGAAAAGGATAAACATTTATTGAACACTCTAAAACAAAATGTTTAAAACCCTAACTTTATACCATAATTATGAACCAAATATATAGCATTACCTGTGATAATGCTAGTGTGAATGCTGTAAGCTAAATTTGGCCGCTGAAGATGCTGAAATTGATAGATAAAAACACTGTAGCTGAAAGCCAGCTACAATATTAGCTAAATGCCAAATCAACCTGGAAAAATGACAACAAAACCTTGGCAAGCTAAAATATATCTTAAGAAGTAAAAAAAGCCTAAATTAGCCAAAACAGCTAGCATGTAGCTGAAAAATTAGCTAAACTCCAAAATGGCCTAATGAATCTTAGTAAATACCAAAATAGTCCAAAAAGCTAGAAGAATGCCAATTTTTAAGACGTTAAAACCATAACTTTTTAACATAATTATGAATAATAAAAAGACAGGAATATTATTCCAGAATAAATCAACTTAAACCTTAAATGACTCTCAATATTTTACTCTCCATAAAAATATATTTTGTCAAAATTATACAAAATAGAAATAAGGGCAAGATAACATCGGGTCATTAATAACAATAACATAAAATGATCTGGAGGGCCGGATCCGGCCCCCGGGCCTTGACTTTGACACACGTTGTGTAGATGAATCTGCAGCTGAAAATCTGTGCATTGCTTTTTTTTTAACTGATCCTGTCCTCTAAGGTGAGTCTAAAAGATCAGACGAATCAAACCAGGAAAACTGAAATAAACATCACTTTGCTGCTTTAATTATAACCAACAACCAAAAGCAAACGTACGCAACCAAAAATAACAAACGCACAAAGATGTACAACATAAACACACAAAATACAAACAGTAAAAACAAACACACACAAAAATAACGAATACACAAACATACTCTACACAAACACACCAAAAAATACATCCTTACAAAACACAACACAAACACAAAAAACGGACACTCAAATAAGAAACTCTAACTAACACACAAAAACAAAAGAAACAGACACATTCAACCAAAAAAGTCAAACATAACCACATGGCCACACTCAAGAACACAAAGAAACTCAGAAAGACAAACACACAAACAAACACTCTGCGTGTGATTGACTTTGGTAAATGATCTTGAGCAGCGTTTGCTGACTGCAGCTGTTTTCACTAAATGTAATAAAAAGTGGAGTTTTGTCAGACAACAGCGCTGAAGGCGGGGCAGCTCAGGTACCCCGATCACAAACAACAATCTGAGTCACGCTGCCTTAAACCCCCAGCAGCTGCTTTGAATTAGTCTGGCTAACTGGAGGGGGGGGCTGTTTCCAGCCTGCAGTCCTCCATGTCTGACAGCCGTTCTGGAGGATCTGAGTAAACAGGCGGGTTTGTTGGTTGTTGAGGGGCAGAGCAGTAACGCAGGGTCAGAGCGTGCACGCCGTTTACTGCAGAGAAAGACAGAGCAGCACTTCCAGCAGCAGTGCCGGTCCAAGAACCTCCCCGAAAGTCACCATAAAGTATTCTCCTATTGTCTGTGTGACCACGGCTCCTTTCCTGAACGCTCGGATGCCACAGCGTTTCTCAAAGGGATGATTTCTGCAGTTTTTCTACCTGGACAGGAAGCTGCTTCCATTTTGTGTTTCTGAAACTCGACTTCTTTGTTTAGTAAAAACTACAGTTTTCCTCTTAAAACACTGACTCCCCACATCGGTGCGGACGTCAGTTTGACGTGTAACACCCCCCTCCCGTAGACCAAACAGCTTTTCACGACGGCATCCTTCCCTCCTGTACAAAAACCAAAACAAGAGTTCAGGAAAGAATCGAGGAACAAAACATGAACTCTGAAGATTTCATCTCCCCCAACGTTCAACGTCTGCTCCAATCAAAGTTTCTTTGTTTTTTACCATCTTTGATTTGAACACATGTGGACATGATTCACCACATCAAGCATCTGGATGATGGATCAGCATCATCCATTCAGACAAGACAGTAAAACAATGTGTCTGATTTTAATTCAGTTCTTTTAAAGCCTCAACTTCCTTTGCCCTGAGTTTGGAACAAAAGAAGAATCCCCGCCATCTCCTCATGTACTCCATAATTCTGCTGATAAGTAAGGCTAAAGAGTATTTCCTGCAGAACCTGGTGAGTCACTTCCCCTCATGTAAAGGTGGTGGCAAGGTCAGTGGCTGACCAGGACTCCAGGAACTGGAAATGAAAACACAATGGCACCAAACTTGCAGGACAATCCCAGAACTTTACATTCTTTGTAAATGTGTATTTATTGGATTCCTGTTCAAAGAAACAAACGCAGCTGGTCAGAGCTGGAAACAAAAATCCACTTCAGCCCGAGTACCTCTTCTGATGGAGGCAGTCAGATCACAATTCATATCTATGGTTTAGTCCAGGGGTCAGCAACCTTTAACAGTCAGAGTCATTTGGGCTTGTTTTCTACTGATCAAAAGAAGGATCCGTATGGTCTTACTTGCATTCATGACCTTCTTTTTTTAAAAGATAAATATGAATTATGTCTATTTTTTTGGCACAAACAAAAACAAAAATATAAAAAGAACCTAGCAACTCTCTAAATGTGATTTATTTTATAACCAATGTTGCAGCATAAGATAATATGTGCTTTTAACCTATAAAAATTCAAACTTTGTACCAAAGTTTTGCTCACATATACAATCTGTTCATTCTGGAGGTAGAGTTGAGCAAACAAGACGTCTTGAGAGATACATTTAGTCATTTTTTACTAACAAAATATAAATATTTATCATATATATATATATATATATATATATACAGTATATATATGAATATTCCATCAAAAATACTCAGACAACACTAAATGGGGATAAAACAGTTTCCTGGGCAACACCTATGCTAATCCATCTGTCACTGCTGAAGTTATCATGTTCGCTTTGGAGACAGAAAACTCACAGTAGAATCCTGTCCGGAGTTCTTTTGAGCTGAAGTATTTATATTACCCAGAAAAATCAAAGGTAAGACAGTCTGAAAGATTGTTGTCATCCTTGTCAGCTGCTTTACTGACTCATAGCAGGCCCAGCTGTAGCATCACAGCAACACGACAGGCATGTCGAGATGTGGGAGATTCAGTAAAATCCCAACATTAGGAAGTGTTTTGGGTATTCACTTGCATATAATTCAAATGCCAATCATTGATCAGCAAATGAGATAAAGTTCTTGAAAGTTTTGTTTTATTACTGTATTTGATTGTATCATGCATAGTCTGAAATGTTGGATCGACTAACAAAAAATCTGAATTTTTAATTTTATAAAAATATGAATTATTATCAAATAAAAAAATTGAGTTGAATAAATCACTAACTAAACATTTTTGTTTGATTACAGAACTTTTATAAATTGATCCGTTTCACTTTTTTCAGTGTATAACCCAACAGAAGCGTTTTCTTCATTGTTAATTGCTTGTCAGTAAATCAAAAAATACTTTTTTCTGAATTTAAAGTTTTGGTTGTTGTTTTAGAAACCACAAATTTAATTAAAAAAAAACATGCCCCCCAAAAAATAAACTGAATCATGGAGAAAGTGTTGCATCCCTCGCACACACACTGTCGTTTGCAGCTCTTTTGCCCAGAACTCATTGAGTTTTTGATCCACAGCGATGATCCAGATGAAGTAGGAGATGTGGAGTGTTGTCATTCATTTGACAACATCACCAGTTTACTTGAAGTTAGCATGTAAAGAAGCACTAATGTAAGTAGCTCTCCTCTCTGCATGCTTGCAGGCTGCACTGATTGCTCCATAGTCTTTTATACTCAGTAGAGGAAGTTCTTCTTATAGTCCTGAAGCTGGGTTTCTCCCGGTGTTTTGGCATGCTGGATGACAGGATTGGACTTGGGGAAGCGGCTGAAAAACAATTAAATCATCACGGCAGTGCAGACCTGCATCAGCATGTACCTGGAAGCTTCAATAACTGACCAATCAGGGTCAGTTTCTAAGAGCAGGTGAGGTTCAGGGCAGAGGATCGGGTTACGAGGTTTGGAAAAAAACTATAATAGTGACAGTGAGGGAAGAAAACCTCAGCAGCGGGATACCGGAGTGACTTTCACACTCCATTTAGAACACTGACTGATGTGGTCAGCAACAGAGCAGAAGAACTCTGAAATACTCCAAAAAATAAAATGGGATTTCTAACTTAAAAAAAGGAAAATCACAAATGTGGACCCCAAAAGTAAATTTGTAAACCAAAAGCTAAAACTAAAACTAGATATATAGCATTTCAGGCAATAATGCTAGTGTGAATGCTGTAAGCTGAGTTTGGCAGCTGAAGATGCTGAAATGGATAACTAAGAACACTGAAGCTCATAGCTGAAAACGCAGATAGCCAGATAAAATATTACCTAAATGCAAATATCCTAAAAAACTGGGAAAAAAAGCCTAAATTAGCCCAAACAGCTAGCGTTTAAAGATTAGCCTAGCTCCAAAACAGCCTTAAAAACTAAGAAAAAAAACCTAAGCTAGCTAAGACAGCTAGCATATTGCTGCAATATTAGCTAAACTCCAAAATGGACCAAAAAAACTGAAAAAAGTCTACGTTAGCTAAAACAGCCAGCATGTAACTGACATGTAAGCTGAACTCCAAAATAGCCTAAAAAACCTCAGTAAATGCCAAAATAGTCTAGAAAGCTAGCAGAATGCCATTCTAACTTTCCACTTTACTACACTCTGACTCCATATAATATAAAGTAACGACTAATCGACTATTAAATTAGTCGTCGACTGTTTTAATAGTGATTAGTTGCTGATTAGTCGACGATTCGTGGCAGCCCTAGTGGGTCAGGAAGCAGGATTTAAAAAAACAGAGCTGCAAAAGAAATGAAGGGAGAAGACTCCAGAGTCCTGTCAGAAAGACTTACAGCCTACATTGCATGATCTTTCAAATCTCCCCTCTTCCCGTGAAGTTAAGCGAGGACGCTGTGAGAGCTGCAGCATTCACGGGGCAGATTGAAAGCAGCTGCAGATCAGCTGCGGCTTGGCTCTTTCTAGAGCAGAACTGCAGGCCGAGCAGGAAAAAAGCCTGAAAAGTGGTGTAGCTGCAGGGACAACTCGGAGCTGAAGCTTTGCACAAACCAAAAAAAGGGCTGCAGGACGGACGGGAGCAGGATGGGAAACTCCTACAGAAATAACACGGGTTCTGGCATTCTGGTGCCACTTTATCACTGCCGGTCTCCTGCCTCTGACACTAAACTCAGCTCCAAACCTCCCCCCTTCTTCCCTCTCCTCTCCGTTACTCCTAAATTATTCTCTCCGAGCTGCTAGAGATCCCGCTTCCTGCCTGTGGGGGCTTGTCTTACCGCAGGACGGGTAGATGAGGTGTGTGCGTGCACATCTGCCTGCACGGACAACATCCCTCCTTCGGGGTTGATGTCCCTGGAGGTTGAGTGAATGACCACTGTGACTGCAGTGGTGTGTTTGATGGGGGTCCGGGGGGGTTGATGAAGTAGCTCGGCGAGGCAAAGCCTAAGCTCAGAAAACAAAGGAACTTTGCAGCGTCTATTTCTGCACGTGGATACGTTTGAGTGTTTGTTGATGCTAGAGAGAACAGTGAGTCACGTGGAGAACAAATCTTTCTGTAGCTGGGATCCATTATTACCACAAAGACCCGGTGCCAAAATCAACCCGCAGCTCTGCCTCTCCAGCTCCATTCGTTTTACAAGAGAAAGTAACGGAACATTTTTTGAGCTGGAGAGAGCCGGGCAGACTTTATAGTCCCTTCACAGTCGGAGCGGAGCACAAAAAAATCCATGGGATGTAGTCCCTCCCAGCCTTGGATCCATTTCACGGAGAAGAACCTTCATGACCCAGTTTTCAGACCGAATCATCGCTGGACTCCATCCTTCCTAACGCCTCCCAATCAAACTGACTTTGGCCGACTCACAACAACACTCGGAAACTTTGCATCAGAGCTTCTGTGATGAACGAAGCCCTTCTGAGCATGTGCGGGTCAGAAGAAGGACTCCTCTCAAAAGAAGCAATCAGTCCCACAACTGGAGAAATGTATCTCTGAAGTGAAAATAAACCAAATGATGCAAAAGTCCACTGAGCATGCACAACTGCGACCACAGCCATTTATTATTCTAAGCAGAGGTCCAGCTCCGACTCTGGATGAGGCGGAGAGAAAACAAGCGGCAGACAGTCGACCGCAGAGCTGACAGACTTTTCTTTTAATGCACATGTTGATCCTCCGTGAACATCATTCAGCTGTTTGAAAATAGACTGAGCAAATGTGTGTTTGAACCTGTTTAGAGTGGAGCGGGCCAGGGAACCGCAGCGGGACAATTCAGCTCACCACAGATGACAATGCAAAGTTCAGACAATGGGATGGCATGTCCAGGGTAATTTTGTGTACTCGGACTCTAGTTTACGTTTACTGAAGCTAACCCAATATCGGTCAAAGAGCATGTGGAGCTGTCTGCGAGGCGGCAACCGACTTCTTCCCACTTTTCCAAGCAGGAACTCCATTTAACAAGGAGACCTTTCAAAGCAGAAGATGATGTTTGGAATCACCTGCCAGGTAATGGAGAACAGCTCAGGTGTGCAGGTATAAACATCATGGACTCAAAAGCAGACGAAAGAGTTTGCTCTTCTCTTCTTAGGTGTAAAAAAGCAAGTTTCTAGCCCATTCCTGAGGTGAATTATGGTTCTTCAAACATACCGTTACTTTTCACCCGTTGGTGCGCTCAACAGGCAGCGGAGCTCACTAACTCTCTACGCTGTCCGCCCGGCATAGGGACCCAGACCACTGAGCGCCCACCTAAGTCGGTGTGTGCAAACACAGGTGGGGTCACCATGGAGCCAAACCCACCAGGGGACCACCAGTTCAGCCCAAAGGTAAACCATATGGGGCCCACATTGAACTGTTCGCTGGGCTGAACCAAAATGGGTTAGACACCCCTGACTTAGTATATCCTAAAAGTGAGGCATATTCCTTGAAGTTTACTATTTGTATAGTGTATATATTGTAAATAGAAACTCTCACCTGTGTTACTACTTTACTTCAAAAGATGTAACTGATCGTGAAAAACAATTTCTCAGCTCAACTGTAAAAAAGTAAAGGTGACAAGAAAATACCTTTCTAAAAGACTTTTTAAGGACAACATGTTAAATCTATGATTTTTATTTAAAAACTCCAATGAAAATGACATTTTTGTTGTTTTTTAAATAATTCTTGTAATATTTTTCTGATGATGTAGGACATACGTAGAAAGAAATTTAAGACTAAACACTAGAGTAGATTAAAGTCCCCCTAAGACAAATTTTTTATTTAAAAAAATGTTCCCAGTTGTGTTTTAATTATGATTATGAAGATTTTAACCAAAATCCCACAACCTAAATGTGTTAAAAAGCCATTTTTCATGTTGATCTGAAGTCTCTGTTTTCAAAATCTCCTCTGAGGGGGCGTGGCTTTTGGAGCTCCACCCCTGATCCCCCCTGTCTGATTCTGATATCTCTGTGTCTCACCAGCATAAATCTTCACAGCTGCTACATAAAAACATCCATCAATCTGAGTAATGTCCAGCCGTATGGTTCTGATCCGGATGTCAGCTGGACGAGGAAGTGAAGATCTTCATGGACAGAACTTCCTCCAAAATCCTGATTCTTTCTCCTTCCAGTTCACCAAAACGGAGAGCAGTCCTACAGCTTTGAGGTGCCCATGTAATGTGAAACGGAGGCAGGATGACTGTAACCCGGGTTTATGATGTCACCGTTGTCCACAGATCTTAAACAGTCAGTGAAGGATGACAGACCTGCTCCATGCAGACTTCAGTGCTTTCCACAAACACAGACATGCTGTAGTAACTGTGATCTTTATCAGAGATGGCCGGACAAGTCCGAGAAAAACAAACATTTCTGAGCAAATAAATGAGGAGTAATCCAGAAGCTTCTCAAGGATTAAGCTGAATACACAATCAGTTTTTCTGACTGTTCTGAAGGTCCGCGACTGCTGAAGCTGATAGCTAAAAACGCTGAAGCTGATAGCCAGCTAAAATATTAGCTAAATGTCAAATTAGCCTAAAAAAACTGAAAGAAAATATAGGTTAGCCGAAACAGCTAGCATGTAGTGGAATAAATAGCTAAACTTCAAAATAGCAACAACAACAAAAAAAAAACTGAGAAAAGTCTAAAATAGCCGAAACAGCTAGCATGTAGATGAAACTCAAAAATAGCCTAAAAAATCTTAGTAAATGACAAAATAGTCCAAAAATCCTGCAGAATGGCAATCTTTAAAACGTAAAGTTTTATTTATTTCAGAATAAATCAACTTAAAACTTGAATAACTTTCAATAATTTACTCTCAATAAAAATATATTTTGTCAAAATTATACAAGTTAGAAATGAGTGTAAGATAACATTGGTCCATTAATGTCAATAAAATAAAATAATCTGAAGGGCCGGATGCGGCCCCCGGGCCTTGACTTTGTCACATGCTCTAGAAAGCCGTCGTGCTCAGAACCAGTTTACCCGTCGGTTCTCTCAACTCACAGGACTACGGGGAAAGGGGGTGGGCAGATCCTCTAACAGTATCTCTGGCCAGATGACTGTGTGAATTATAACCTGAATTATTATTTGGCTGGAACATCTCAAACTGCTCAAGCACACGAACGGTGAGTTACAGTCTTCAAGGAAGGAGCTGGTTTGAGTTATTTCTCCTTCACATGGTGGTAAACGTGTCCTCTGGAGAGCACGGACTGTGAATGTGATCGAAGTCAGACCTGATTAGAGCAGAGAAATCTTATCTGTGACGGAGAAAACTGGAGTCATCCCCACATCAAGTCATGCGCGTGCACACACACGTGCACACACATGTGCGGCGTGGTGCAGCTGGATGTGACCCTCCTCCCAGCGCCGTGACCTGACAGGCCGAGTAGGTTTTGAGTTTCAGGACTTTAGTGCAGGCTCAGCTCCAAACCACAGCTCCTTCTGAGCTCACGTTAGGAAAGAGTCAGAATCACCAGAACAGAGGAGACAGAAGTCGGAGTTCTGCCGCGGAAGTTTCTGATTTTGGGATCAAAAACACAAAGGAGGGAGTGGAGCAGCAGAAGGAGAAGTTCACACTTCTCACTCTATCACAAAACAAAAACAAAGGCTGGCATGTGCAGACCCCTCCCTGAGAGTCCTTTTTGCTGCTGCAGAAACATTTCAGATGCATGTTCCTCATTTGAGGGGAAACCGGCCGTCAGGGTCATCCAGACCCCCCCTAAATCTGCTGAGGCAAGAGCTGGCTCAGAAAAATAAATACAAATCAACACTTTATCTTCAGAGGCAGGAGAGAGGAAGGGCTGGAAACGCCGCTGTTTGTTTTCAAGAGGAACAATGACTTTACGGGAGGGGGCAAAGGCTGGTGGGGCATCAGAGGACTTGCAGAGAAAACAGCTGAGATCCACTTCAAGTTTAAGAGCAACTGCAGCAATGTGACCCACGGAGACTGCACAGGGGGGCAGATTAAGAGACAGGGCGGAAGAGAATCCCAGAGCAAAGTTTATTAGTATTTTCAAGCTTCATTTTGCTGGAAGGTTTAAAATCTAAATCCAGCTCTTGGTTGTGGGAACAAGGATTTTAAGGTAGGAACTGCAAAGAATTTAAAGAACCCTTAAAAAAACTAAGTTCTGCAAAAATGCATGTGGTGGAAGCGCAGATCGGTCCTGTTTTTTGAGTAGAACTGCCACAATTAGTCGACAAATCCACGACTAATTGACTATTAAAATAGTCAACAACTAATTTAATAGTCGATTAGTCTTTATTTTATATTATATGGAGTCAGGGTGTGGCAAAGTAGAAAGTTATAATGTATTCTGTTAGCTTTATGGACTATTTTGCCATTTATTAAAGTTTTTTGGGCTATTTTGGAGTTTAGCTAATATTTGCTAATATTTCAGCTGCATGCTAGCTATTTTGGTTAATTTAGAATTGTTTCCGTTTTTTAGGCTAATTTGAAGTTTAGCTAATGTTTCAGTTGCATGCTAGCTATTTTGGCTAACTTGGGCATTTTAGCTGGCTATCAGCTTCAGCGATTCAGCTATCAATTTCAAAATTTTCAGCGGCAAACTTCAGCTTACAGCATTCACACTAGCATTATCTGTGATAATGCTAGTGTGAATGAATATATCATTTTTTTAGTTAGTTTAAAGCTGCTGGTGGTTAAAATGTGTGCTTTACATCCATTAGTCAACTAATCAGAAAAAAAATATTCTGTGATTATTCGACTCTTAAAATAATCTTATGTGCGGAACTATTTTTGAGCACTCTCATGAAGAACAGAAGCTTAGCTTTTCTAAAGATTTTAGACTCTTCATGATAAACAAACCAGGAGAAACGTTAATGAATGTCAATTCATTTTTAATGTTACAACAGGCCATGATATTTTTATTGACAGGCAGTGCTGCCACAAACGATTATTTTATTAGTCAACTAATCACCGATTATCTTTTCCAATTAGTCGACTAATCGGGTCATGAACAAACTGGATGTAAAGAAGAAGATGCTGAAATTATTAGCGAAAAACGTTGAAATTGATAGCTGAAAATGCTGAAGCTTATAGCTGAAAACTCTGGAGTTGATAGCTAAAAACACTAACCTTGATAGATAAAAACGCTGAAGCTGATTGTCAGCTAAAATAGTATTTAAATTCCAAATTAGCCTAAAAACCTGAAAAAGCTGAAATTTTAGCTAAACTCTAAAATAGCCTAAATAACAACAAAAAAAACTAAATTAGCCAAAACAGCTAGCATGCTGCTGAAATATTAGCTAAACTTCAAAATAGCCTAGAAAACGTAATAAATACCAAAATAGTCCAAAAAGCTAGCAGAATGCCATTAAAACTTTCAACTTTACTACACTTTGACTCCATATAATATAAAATAACAACTAATAGACTTTTAAATTAGTCGTTGATCATTTTAATAGTGAATTAGTCGACTAATCGCGCAGCCATATCGACAGGTTAGATAGACACGCTCAGACAGCCGCTAATCTCGTTTGCCACGACTACCTTCTTATTTTTAGGTAATGCAAAACAAAAGAGGCCTAGAAGGAAGGAATCAGAGGGTCATGTGACCACATTGTCATTGACATCTACCTGTGGATTTTGAAATAAGTGAAATTTCACTGCTGACTTTCTGATGACAGCAGCAGCACCAACAGCAGCTCACCCATGACAGCATGTGTGCGCTGAAGAGTATCATGACCTCACAAGTGTTTATTTACTGGCTGTTGTGCTTCATATTCCAGTGACATTCAGGAAACCAAACAAAAACTGGCCATGTTTGTTTTTGGCAACAACTCAGAGCTCAGCCAGGCCGAACTACACAGGCCGAGTTCAGACTGAGCTTCACACAAACAGTGGAAGGATAACGGGAGCTTGATAAGCTTCTTCTGTTTTTATTCTCAATCTGGAAATATAATAATAGTATTTATTGGTTTCAGTTTGCCTGTCACACCTGACACTTTCCTTTGACTTTTCCCTAGCTACCATCAGTGGCATCTACCACAGTCACCATGAGAGGACTAAGAAGAAAGACAGTTTTTTCCTGATGTGACACATCTGTCTTGTTACAAATAAATTACCATATGCTTAACAAGCTGTATGACTAATGCAAGCAAAGTTAAACATTTGTCACCTTTTCTACTCCGACCATAAGAAAACGCTCTGAAAGCAGCAGCTGAAGAGGATCCATCTGTGCAGCAGAGCTGAACATCTGCAGATCTTCGTCCTGTTCTCACGCCCGTGACCTGACCAGATGGCAGGACGCGGACAGGTGAGACACGGATTGCAGAGTGAGCAGATTCTGTGTCAAGAGCTCCATGCATCATCTCAACTAAAGTCCAGACACCACAAAAAATGTTAAAGGGTGACGAAATGTGGAGAATGATGGCATTTGGAACTTTTTATTGTTTACTCCAGGTGTTTACATGACAGAAGTGATGAAGGCGTACAAATCACTGGACGGGTTCAGTCTTTTCATCAGTGGCAAAGCCATGCCACTCCGAGCTCCACCACAGAGGTCGGTGGGAAGAACCGCTTTCTTTCCACAGTGCAGCCGTCACAGTCAAACTACCACAGATCAGCAAGACCAGAGACAACAGAGCGACCACTCACTGTAAATGCGTGTCAGCGATTCCTGCGTGTCGCCTTTTAAAATAAACTGAAGCTGTGTGTAGTTTTCATGTTGTGTCTCTTGTCCACGGCGCGGCTGGGTTGTGTTTGTTTAAAAGCAATCTACCACTTTCCCAACAGATGGGATCCTTCACCAACCTAAAAAATGAATGCAACTGACAACATCCCTGAGAGAAGCAGATCCCGGTGACTGAAAGCTGTATGTTTACTTTAATAAACTTTAGTCTGAGCTGTGAGCGTGCTCGTGTATGACCCTCGTGTGAAAGTGGCACAGAGAGCACGTCAGCAACACAAAGCATTTTACTCCATGACAAATATGTCGCTCATAGGTAGGGCTGCCACGACCAGTCGACTAATCGACGACTAATCGACTATTAAAATAGTCGACAACTAATTTAATAGTCGATTAGTCGTTACTTTATATTATATGGAGTCAGTGTAGTAAAGTTGAAAGTTATAACGGTATTCTGCTAGCTTTATGGAATATTTTGGCATTTATTAAGGTTTTTAGACTGTTTTAGAGTTCAGCTAATATTTCAGTTGCATGCTAGCTGTTTTGGCTAACTTGGGCTTTTTTCAGTTTTTTAGGCTAATTTGGAGTTTATCTAATATTTAAGCTAGATGCTAGTTATTTTTATCTAACTTGAGCTTTTTTCAGTTTTTAGGCTAATTTGTCATTTAGCTAATTTTCAGCTACATCCTAGCTGTTTTGTCTAATTTAGCCTTTTTTCATTTTTTTTGGGTTAATTTGGAGATTAAGTAATATTTCAGCTACATGCTAGCTATTTTGGCTAACTTGGCCTTTTTTCAGTTTTTTGGCTAATTTGGAGTTTAGGTAATATTTCAGCTGCATGCTAGCTATTCTGGCTAATTTCGTCATTTTAAGCTATTTTGGAGTTTAACTAATATTTCAGCTGCATGCTAGCTGTTTTGGCCAACTTGGGCTTTTTTCAGTTTTTTAGGCTAATTTGGAGTTTAACTACTATTTTAACTGGCTATCAGCTTTAGTGTTTTCAGCTTTCAGCTATCAGTGATTTCAGGTATCAATTTCAGCATCTTCATCTATCAGCACTATCATCTTTAGCAGCCAAATTCAGCTTACAGCATTCACATAAGCATTATCACAGGTAATGCTATATATCTAGTTGTTAGCTAGTTTAAAGCTAATGATGGTTAAGATGTGTGCTGTACATCCAGTTTGCACATGACCTGATTAGTCGACTAATCGGAAAAAATAATTGGTGATTAGTCGACTATTAGAATAATTGTTTGAGGCAGCACTACTCAAAGGTGGGAACAATCCTTCAGCTGAGCATAAATGTTACTCAGATGTAGCTTTCCTGAGGGCTCCTCAGTCATCAGGGGATGCAATGAATCAAAATGTTGGAATGAAATAAGAAGCATCCTTTTCAACGCCTCGAATTCTTCAACAACAATAGAGGGAACTGCCGCCAAGGTCCTTTTCTTCTTCACATTTTTACCCAAACTAGAAAGAGGATGAACCGCCAAGATTTCTGGGTAATGAAGTCTTTAAAAGGCTTTCAAATACCTCCAAGCAGCAGCATCCAAATCTAGTTATCTACCTTCGTGCAGTTTTCAGCAGAGCTTGGGTAAATGAAAGTCCGTCTGGATATCCCAGCACATGACCCAGATGAGATCCAGAAGGCACAAAGAGTCTTGTTTGGACAGAGGTAACCAGCAAACACTGACAAATGTCTCTGGCTGTTTAAGATCGTGGCCACCGATAAAGCATTTCCAGCTGAATTCTCTTTGTTTGAGCGTTTCCAAAACATCACACATGCTGCATAGCACAGGGAAACATGCCAGCTTTCCCTCATGCATCCAATCAATGAGGAAAATGGGTAAACTGAGAATGTGAAAGGGTCACAACCCCAGGGGTGGAAATTATCCCCTAGTTGCTACTGGATATCCGCTGTATAAACAGCGCTCTGGAAAAACGTTAGTTTAAGAATGTAGGTTTACACGGTAACACAACAGCAAGGAAATGACCCGCTCACTTTGTCTTTTATAAATGTAGCATCTTTTCTGCTGCGCTGCATGAAATCCACCTCCTTTCATGGACGTTCACCTGAATCCCATCAAGCTGTCACGCTTTTTATATTCTAGCAACTAACTGCTCAGTCCCAAAGACTGTCATCTCTCCTTGGGGGGGGGCAAAGTTCAAGCTTAGCATGAAGCCAATCTAGAGTTGAAAGTTGGGGAATGGAGCAGTGAAGCGCTCTAGTCTCTCATTAGTTCAGCTGCTAAGTCTGCAGGAAAGCAGTCTGCCATCTTTGCTGCAGGCAAAGTGAGAAAGCATTTGATATTCCCATTTGGCCTCAGTAAGCCTCTAAATTAATCCAGCTAACACGATTTTTGCCAAATAATCCATGATTTCTTTAACATGTCAGTGTGTCTCTAAAAACTGATCCAAAGGTTGGATTTCAGGTTGAATACTCGCAGCAGCTGAAAGGCATCAATAACAACTGTCAGACGTTTCCTTCTAATGTGCGATTTCCATGTCACATCACATCAGTTTTTCTTTTTTAATTAAGTAACACAAAGCATATTTCCTGACGACAGGCAGCTAACACTTCCCAGTGTTTTAATGCGGCCTCAGTAAAACATTTGAACCATGGGAAAAACCGTGCACACAGAATCACATTTGGTTTTCATTTTAGCCCACTGAGTCCTTTCGACCCCCAAACTGGACTCCAGCATTACTTTTCATAGAATTTAACCCTGAAAAGATGCATTACCTAATGCTAATTAGAAGGGCCGCCCAGTTTCTTTCTCTTTGGCAACAGCATCTTTTCATGAAGGGTCTGTTAAGGGGTCACCCAATTTTAATGCTCAATTATTTCTTGCGCAGCAGGTCTGGGTGGTATGAAACACCCGGAGACCACCCAGAGCTGACACGGCCTCTCAGAAACAGACACTGATGAGGGGAAACGACTGAAAAGGAGCTTGGAAACGTCCCTACAGCTATAAGCGGGTAATGTCCATAGTGAGGATATTTAAAAGGCACTGATAAGGATAACTCAATCAAGAAGGAATTCTCCAATCTTCAAAACATTTCAGCCAAATGCAGACGTGCTTTCAGAGACAGCTGTTGGGATGTAGCGTGTTCTGAGTTAAATAGAATTTTGCTCATCAACAGAGGTTTGTAAATCATGTTTTTTATCAATCCACTTTTTATCAAGCTAAAAAGAAATCTAAATATCTCAATGATTGAATGAAACCCTTTAACTTGAACAAGTGATGTTTTTTGTGTTCCAGCAGAGAAAGAGATATGCACTCACCTCAGCACGCTGAGTCCTGGGCTGGCTGGCGTCCGTCTCGATGGCGTACACATCCAGAACATAAAGGTCGGATCCCTGCTCTCTGTCCAGCTCGGCTGCCGTCTGTATCACTCCTGAGTGGCGGCCGATGGTGAAAAGGCGTCCCATGGCTTTCCCGCCACTTCCACCGCTGTGCACCGCTACAATAAAGTACTCAACTTTGCCTGAGGGCCCACTCGGGCTCACTGCATTGAGAGAGATGACATTGGTGCCTGGAGGCTGGCCCTCCTTCAGGACGGTAATGTATTTGGGCTGGGAGAAAATTGGCCCGTCCGCCCCTTCGAGGATGATGGTCAGCTCTGTTTTGGAGGTCTTGCGGTCAACGCCGTGGTCAGTGGCTGACACCGTGAGGGTGTACATGAGTCGGGACGGCACCAGTTGAGAGGCCAGGCGGATGTCTCCGCTGTACCTGTCCATGATGAAAGTGTCAGAGTCTCCTTCCACCAGCTCATACTCCACCTCCCCATTTGCTTCGTCGTCTGGGTCAAAGGCCACAAGTGTTGTGAGGATAGAGCCAATGACTATGTTGGGCTCAGCCACCAGAGCGTTCTGAGTCACGAAGGTGGGAAAGTTATCATTCAGGTCCGTGACCCAAATAGTGACATTTTTCAGGGCAAACCTCCGGAACTCCACCGGAACAGCCTGATCCGTGGCTTTGACCGTCAGCTCAAACAGGTTGGAAAATTCTCTGTCAATATCCTTGCTGGTATATATAAGTCCAGAGATGGCGTCGATGCCAAAGTGGTTACCTCGAGGAACCTGCTGCACAATGGAGTACTCTAACTGCCCGTTTATGTCGGCGTCAGTATCGTGTGCAGTAATAGTCAAGACTGAAGCTGAGATGGGTAGATTTTCAGGTATGGACTTAAAAATGTCTCCAGGCGCAAAAATGGGGGGATTGTCGTTAAAATCCCGGACGTAAACGACCACAGGAATGGATGAGGAGCGGGCCGGCCTGCCATTGTCCTTTGCAGTGATGTTGAGTTTGTAAAACGACTGAGTTTCATAGTCCAGCTTTTTAACCAAAAAGATGCTGCCGGTGTTGGGGCTAATGCTAAAGGTGCCGTGGTTGTTTATGGCAGTGATGCTGTATGTTATGTCAGCATTCTGGCCAGAATCTGCGTCAGTGGCGGTAACAGAAACTACGAGGTCTCCAATTCTCATGTTTTCCAGAACATCTACGGATAAAGAAGATTTTGGGAAGGAGGGACTGTTGTCATTTTCATCTAAGATGCTAATACTTAGCATGCAGGAGGAGGATAGGGGGACATCTCCAGCATCATCAGCTATGATTTTTAATAAATAGGAGGAGGAAGATTCATAATCCAGCTTCCCAACTAAGGTCACCTGTCCAGAGCTGCTGTCTATCGTGAACTGTGCTTCTTCGTTGCCTTCAGCGATGTGATAATGCACCACTCCATTTTTGCTCTCATCTACATCTGAGGCAGAGACCCGCAGGAGTTGAGTCATGTTTGGAGCTGACTCAGAAATGGAAGCCTGGTAAATGTCTTTGGTGAATTTAGGGGGGTTGTCATTGATGTCTTGAATATAAACTTGTACTTTAGCTTGGTCCCTGAGGGGCCTGGGGAGGCCCTGGTCTGATGAGACAACCACAAAGCTTAACACAGCGGTGCCTCTTTGTCTCACGAGCGACTCGCGATCCAGCTTCAGTGTGCTGGTCAACTCCCCGGTGATGGTGTTCAGCTCAAAGTTGTGCTGCGGAGTCTCAAAGGAGTATCTAATCTCACTATTTGGGCCAAAGTCTTTATCCTCTGCGAAAACCTGCCCCACCAATGACCCCCTCTGCTGCTCTTCCTTAAAATGAAACACATAATTAGTGCTGTTAAAGAGAGGACGATTATCGTTTACATCGTCTAGGATCACAGTGACATTGACGGAGGCGCTCAGCGGCTCCACGGCTCTGTCTTTAGCCACAACCACTAAGTTATATCTGTCCTGAACCTCTCTGTCCAGCTCAGCTTTGATGTATAGCTGCCCGTCTGGAAAAATGCCAAACATATCCCCCGTGTTGCCACCAGCAATATCATACATAATCTCTCCATTAAGACCCGAGTCTTTGTCAGTGGCCTCCACTTTAAAAAACCTGCTGTTGACAGGTTCAGACTCCAGGATAATGACCTCATAAGAGAGCTGGTCAAACACAGGGGAGTTGTCGTTGACATCGTAAACACTGATGATGAGACTGAGGGTTGAGGTGCGCTGAGGAACCCCCATGTCCGACGCAGTAACTTCAATCTCATAGGAGTTTGTGGAGGCCTCCAGCGGCCCGGTCAACGTGATAAGGCCGTGCTTCTCGTGGATGTGAAACAGGCCTTTGGGGTTTTCTCTCAGGCTGTAGACCACCACACCGTTCAGACCTTCATCTGGATCCGAGGCTTTGGCCTGGAATATAATGTGTCCGGTGCTCCAGTTTTCCACTGCGCTCACATGCTCCGCAGCATGCAGAAAGCGAGGAGCATTGTCGTTTAAATCCCTCACAGTGATGTTGACAAAGGCCTCCCCTGTGATCTCCCCGGCCCTGGCTACAACCTTCAGCTGATAAAAGCCTTTCTCCTCTCTGTCTATCAGGCTGGATGCTGTTATCTGGCCCGCTCCGTTCACAGCGAAGAGCCCCCTCTGATCCCCCGAGGTGATCAGATATGAAATGTTTGAGTTCAAATCCACTGTGGTGGCAGACACCGTCCCTATGACAGTCCCCGGAGCCACATTTTCAAACATGACAAAGCTGTAACCTTCCTGGCTGAAGACTGGAGGATTATCCTGTGTGTCGGTGACGGTTACTGTCACGACAGCATGTGTGTGTGAGCTCAGGCCTCCTCCGTCTGTGGCTCTCACCTGCAGCTGGTAAGCAGTTTTCTCTTCTCTATCCAGAGCCACCAGTGTGGTCATTTTACCTGTGTTGCTGTGAATGTGGAATTTAGCGGTGTCTCCGGATGAAATTACATATTTTACGGAGCCGTTTCGCCCCAGATCGGGGTCTGACGCTGAAACCGTGGCTACATATGAGCCGGGGGGCTCGTTCTCTTTCACACTGGCAAAATACTGAACGGGGTAAAAAAGCGGCCTGTTATCATTGATGTCCCACAGAGTGACGTTGACCCGTCCCACAGAGTGCAGAGGAGGAATACCTGCGTCTGCTGCCCTGATGTGGAGCAAGTATGAGGCCTGATCCTCTCTGTCCAGCTCTGCTGCGGTGCTCAGGCGGCCAGACGCAGCATCCAGATGAAACCGCTCCTGCAGGCCGGCTGGAGTCTCCGCGTCGAATGAGAAGCGGATCGTTCCGTTGGGGCCGAGGTCGCCGTCGGAGGCCGACAGCACCAGCAGCTCGGTGCCTGCAGGAGCGTGCTCCGGCACAGAAACATGGTACGTGCTCTGAGTGAACGTGGGCACCTGGTCGTTCACATCAGTTATGCTGACTATCAGCTTTGTGTAGGAAATTTTGGGCTGGAGCCCCTGGTCTTTGGCACTAATGTTTAGCACGATTTCAGAAGCGACTTCTCTGTCCAGCAGAGCAGCGCTGGTTACCAGGCCGCTGTTGTCGCTGATGGAGAACCAGCCCAAAGAGTTCCCGGACACCAGGGAGTAGCGCAGGTTGGCGTTCTGCCCAGAGTCTCCATCTGTTGCAGAGACCCCTTTAATATAGCTGCCTTTGGGGGTGTCTTCACTGATGTCTACTCTGTAAAGCTCTTCCTGAAATATAGGGGGGTGATCATTGATGTCGTTCACAAAAATAACCAGACTGGCAAAGGAGGACCTGGCCATCGGCCTGCCGTTATCGGACACAGACACTGTCAGGTTGTAGGAGGAAATCCTCTCTCTGTCCAACACGCTGGCCACTTTGATCAGACTTAAATTGGGCACAGTCGACTTGTGCACTTCAAAATGTCTCTGCTCGTTCCCTCCTAAGATGGAAACGGAAATGTTGCCGTTGGCTGAGGGGGAGTCCGAGTCTGAAACGGTGAGCAGGGCCACCACCGTGCCAATCTGCGCGTTTTCATCCACAGACGCAAACTTAGAGGTTGTTGGGAAATACCTGAACTTTACGACGGGGTCGTTGTCGTTCACGTCTAAAAGTTTGATGGTGGCTTCTGTCCGGCCGGACAGAGAGGGTACACCTTTGTCCGCGGCGTGAATGGTCAGCGAGTACTCCTTCTTACTCTCAAAGTCCAAACTTTCTTTGATGACGATGGTGCCGGTTTTAGGGTCGATTTGGAAAGGTGTTCCCTCGTCTAGGATGTACCTGATCTCGGCGTTGGCCCCCTCATCCTGATCTGAGGCTGTGATCTGCAGGATGCTGGAGCCCACAGCAGCATCCTCAAACACGCTGCTGTGATACTGCTCCTGCTCGAAGACCGGCGGGTTGTCGTTGATGTCCTGGATGGTGACGTTCACCTGCAGGTAGCCAAACTTTTTGGGATCTCCTTTGTCCTCCACTTCGATCAGGAGCTGGTAGAAAGGAGTGACCTCCCGGTCCAGGCCTCCCGTGGAGACCAGGTGCAGGAACGCCCCCTCCCCGCTGGGGTTCACGGTGATGTCCAGGCGGAACCTCCTCTGCTCGTTCCCTTCCACTATCCTGTAGGTGGTGTGGTCAACCCCGTTACTGCCGATGTCTGCGTCGGTGGCCGTGTCCAGGATGACCTGCCGGCCTCTGCTCGCGTCCTCCTTGAACGACACCACGATGGACGCGTCCGGGAACACCGGGGAGTTGTCGTTCATGTCCAGAACCACGATCCGGACCTCGGTGGGGTACGTGGGCTGGCTGGACAGCACCACCACGTTGATGACGTCACTGGGCAGGAGCTCCCTGTCAATCAGCGCCGCGGTGCAGATGACCCCCGTGGAGCCGTTGATGGCGAACAGTCTGTGGTTTTCGCTGAAGCGGTACGTGAAGCTGGACTTCGTCTCGATGGTGCCCACGTAGGTTCCGATGGGCTGCTCCTCCAGAACCTGAAACTCCTGACGGACTTGGCTGGCTGCGGAGCTCCGCGACAGAGTCCAAACCATCAACAGAACCAGATGAAACCGAGTCAAGCCTCTACCTGCGCGCGCCATGGTCCGGTACCGGCTCCGCCTGTCCTCCGCATCAACTTTTCTGGACCCGAGCGGCTCTCTGCAGACCAGAACTCAACAGCAGCGGCTCCTTCCACGCATGACCAAACTTTTCTCCTCTTTGTGAAGAATCCACGCACGCGCGTCAAAGTCCTCAGAGTGGAAGAGTTCAACTCCTGCAGGTCAGCAAAGCTGCGGGGTCCCGCATCCGCGCGAATAACGGTGCCGCGCGCGCGTCCGCCGTCTCTGCTCCGGAGTCCCTCTAAGTTGGGACAATGCTGAAGTTCCAAACTCCCTCCCAGCACGGATCCTATTGGACAGCGCCGCCGCTGCACCCCCTCCCCAAACTCTCAGGACGCGCGCGCCAGAGCCACGCACGCGGAGAGCATCAGTCTTCATACAGAGGAGAAAGTTACAGTGAACTGGCGTCTGTTCGAGCGCGCATCAGACTGCAGCCACAACGCGCACGCGCTCGCGCTGCAGGTTTCGGAGAATCTGAGCTGAAACAGTTTCACGACAGTCAGGAGCTGAAAACTCTGATTCAACAAAGGAGCAAAGTCTGAAGTTTCTGCCAAGCTGAGGTTAAAACGCCGCCCCCCTTCCCTTCACCCTCCCAGCAGCTCCGTTTCTTCAGGACTGACGCTGCTGGAAAACCTTCACAACTATGAGCGTTTAGCGCCACCTACCGGTCAAACAGCAGGTCTGCAAATGTTTGTGCAGCTGTTGAGTGGAAACTAAGAAACCTGGTTGTACGTCTTGACTCTGAGCTGAATTTGATCCCACACAACAGAAATATTGTGAAGACAGAATTTTATAATCTGAAAATATCACCAGAGTTCGCCCATGCCTCTCTCGTGCCAGCACAGAGGTGTTGATGCTGTTCTTGTTAGTCGTTTAGGTTATTGTAATGCTCTGCTCTCTGGAAGAGTGGCTCTCAAACTTACAACTAGAAGAGTTGCATTACCTGCAATAATGCTAGTGTGAAGCTTTTTGCTGAAAATGGTGACACAAGTTACTTTAATTACCAACGGGATTTGCTGAAAATGCAAAAGCTGTTTGCAACATGTTACATTTGCTAAAAGACTGAAAATGTTATTGAAGAACAAGCGTTGAAGTTGACCTAAATTTCTGGAAAATTTGTAGTAAAATTCCTTAAAAATCCCTAATACATGAGAATTTTGCAAACATATTTAGTTGCTCAAATATGAGCTAAACTCCAAATTAGCCCAAAAAAACCTTAGTAGATGTCAGATTAGCAAAAAAAGTTATAGCTCGTTGCTTACTAGCAAAACTCTCAATTAGCCTAAAATTCCTCAGTAAACTAAATTAGTCAAAAACATTAACCTGTTGCTAACTTAGAAGCTAAACTCTAAATTAGGCTAAGAAACTCCACTAGATAAAAAATTACAGAGCTGCCAACTTTTCTTAAAACCTTGGAGTGAGACTCGGCGCAGGGAAAAAAACCTATACGAAGCCAAGACATGAGAGTGTTCAGTGAAATGAAGCACCACCAGGTAAAAACGGATGAACTGAAATTCAATAAGACCATGAATAACATTTTAAAGACTGTATCAGAGAACTGGACTGAGCTAGTATGACGTCACCCATAGAAAACTGTTTACTTCCAGCTCCAACCAAACTAAGTCAATTCCTGTTGCCATTTTTCTACAACACAGACACTGCCATCTGGAGCCAGAGGTTAGTAATCAGTGATTGGTCTAAGTCGGTCTAAGTTAACTTTGTTTTTTTTTTGAGTCAACATTTTTATGACAATTACTGTCCTTAATCAGGAGTGAGCACCCCTTCCACTGAAAGCAGCTCTGGAGAATCTGTCAAACATTTCAAATGTTCAACGAGTTGTTCAACACCTGTTTTATTGAGGCATCTGATTGGCCAGTTCATAACTTGAATAACTAAGACATGTTATCATAAGAATAGGATTAGCGAAGATGCTAAAATAAAGTATTAGATCAAGAATGATTATTCTGACCAATAGAATGACTGAGTAGACGTTTATTTCTCTGTAGAAGTCAGTGGTATTTTAGCTTTTCGGAACCACCGAGTTCCCCTTCTACAGTGTAATGCGAGGAGGGTAGGGTCACACGGTCCAGTTTTCTTATACAGTCAATGCGAGCAACACTTTAACCCTTTATCTACCCAACCAAGACTAAATCAATAAAAAAAACAAAGTTTTTTTTTCTGGTGCTTGTAGGCTGGGGAGAGTAGTTATATATTTTTTTATAACATGTTTTCTATAAGGCCACTACCACTTCGTAGATCAGGCAGTTAAAAGGTTTAATAACACGAGAAACAAACAAAATACTGTACTCATATCAAGACAAACACAAGGTGGTTAACACAAATATATTTCTAACTCTTGCCCTTCGTTGTTCTGGACCTTTGAGAATTTCAGTGGATGTCTACACACTTGAGACATGGCTCAAGACCTGCTGCTTTCTTATGCAGGTCCAAACTATTTCTTGGTTTTGTTTAGGTCCACTTTACATTTGAGTGGAGTAGAACCAGGACCAGCTCTGTAGTGGTGAGTCTATAGAGAGTCCTGCTCCTTAACCTGTGAGAAATAATTCACATACAGTGGAAATAATGTATTTTTTTATTACAATAGCATCCCTAGAGGTATTTTATGATCATGCAGTTTTTAGACGATTAAAGAAAATCTTATACTTAAAAAATAATTCAAACTCAGTTAATGACAATGAAATTAAAACTTTAAGCTAAATTCAAATTTTAAGCCCATCAATCCTGCCTGTGATTGTTTAAAGGAATAAATGAATAAAGTCCGTCAGACTCGGTCTCCACCCCCACCCCTCTCCACCCCCGGGATTCTGCGCACTAGGAAGCTCGTTCCTTCTATTTAAGGAGCAGGTGCGCGCTGTCTGCGGCCAGTCAGACTGTTAGAAATTAGAACATTTAAAAATCAGAGTGTAGTTCGTGTGGACATCTCACATGCACGTACGGATCACGTGCATGTGCAGTGCGTAAAGCATTTGCGCGCCGGAAGGAACAGGGAGGCAGTGCGCGCTCGTCAATAATGAGTAGAAAATAACAGCATCCTTACATAAAACATGACACATTTACTACACGCACGACAATCGCATGTTCAGTTTTCATTACGTCTCTTAAAGCGGCCAAACGAGCCTGAAAGGAGCTGAAAGACACACCTGAACTCACCTTGAGATCTGTCTGTGGACCCGGAAACCCCGAACAGCCTTTGACTGATGTGCATGTAACGTTACTAAAATTAGTAAATAATATTTAGAACTTTGTGTCACAAAGTGTACCTGGAAAACGTAAAATCAAAGTTGATGAACTGTTGATGTTTTTATGAAGCGAGTGCGGCTCAATTGCGCGTAAACAAAGATTCCCACTTATTGTAATTGACTCACCACAGTCTCTGAAGACATAAATTATTAATCTAGTGAGCGTTTCTTCAGCCTCAACAAATACATAAAAAACAAGAAGAAAGTCACTTCAAAATTCAGCGTGAGAAAACGAGGTGTGGCGAGAGAGAGAAACAATGAATACATGAGTCTCACGGGCACTGCGTGAGAGTTGGCAACCCTGCAAATAATTAGCCTAAAATGTTAGCATGTTGCCAAAATATATAGTCAACTCCAACTTGTTTTTTGAAAATTACGATAAATGATGAAAACATCCCATGAATATATTTAAAGACTTGTTGCTAATCTGCTTAAAACTTTGACATTTGAAGACTTTCTCATTCATTTCCTACGGGGCATATTTTGGTCAATATTTCAAAAACTATAAAGTTTATACAAAAAATACAAGCAGTAATGTCGTGAACAGGCTGAACGTTTGATACCAAGATTACTGAAATACCTAAAAGTGTGATTGAGTTTTACGTGCCGAAAAACCCACAGAAAGGAGCAGGAGCAAACTTTGTTGTTTTTTTTATTTAGTGCACATTAATTTCAATTGCATGTTCATGAAGGCTGACAGAATGTAATTTACGTTGTGTGAAACTATAAAGTCACATTTAAAATAGCTGTAGTATTATAAAGATGGGCGCGGTCACAGTATTAGAGCTGTGTGAATGGACCCTATGACCCCATAGTGGAAAAAAGCTCATTGTAAGAAGAGATAGTCACTCAAACTTGATTTGTTTTCAAATCCAAAAGATACAAACAGATCTAGAGATCACAGTCCCGTGTGCCACTGTCTTTACCTCCAAACCAACTGGGATGTGCCTCAGGTTTCCAATCCTGCAATAATAGCTCCCCAGCTTGTAAAAGATTTTTGGTCAAACTTGTAAAAGTGTTTCCATAAACTTGTAAAAGTATAATCAAACTTATAAAAGTATTTTAGGTAAATGTGTTATTGTTTTGCACTTCCTGGCCACTGTAAATAACTGACCTGTATCTAAATTTGTGTTTTCTTCATCTGTTTCTATTCGTTCTTAACTCATCTTTACACACACACACACATATATATATATATATATATATATATATATATATATATATATACATACATCTAAAAGGAGGAACCCCTCAAAAAATAAGATGCAGCATCTTAATGGATAAAATGAAGTTAAAGTCTTGCAGATCACACATTTTTATTGTAGCAACAGTTAGTTTTACCGTTTTTTTCTGTTTGAGAAGCAAAACAATATAAAAAAAATACCAGATACTGTTTAGACTTTTATTAACTATTGACCCAATTATGTATTTATCCTTACACACAGAGGAGTATTTCAAGTGCTCATTAACAAGGGCCATGTTAATCAACCTTACAGTAGGACAGCTCTTGGACAAAGATTTTCATAAATGTCAAACTCTATCATAATATCATTGATCTGCTGAAAAAACGGATGCTTTAGTTCTCTCTGAGTTCATTTTGTGAAGGATCTGAACTAAAATGGCATTTGATGGGAAACTTACCTAATTTTACCTTTCATGAGTTTTTACAATTCATTAACTTTGTTTTATTGAATCTTTGTGTTAGGCTGTCTTTTTTACTTTAGATTTAGAAAAACTGACTTTTTTTACCTCAACAATTTCCTAAACCATCTAAACTGAAGCTGAATAACCAGATACCAACTTCAGCCTCATACAGACCATTACTGCGATACCATTTTTTTATATCAGGTGCTATTTCAGCAGCCTGACAACCATCACAGAGTTGACCTTTGGCAACTGTAAAGCTGTAAAGTGGAGATAGTATTTTATCTTCCAAACATATAGAATGTCTTTCATCAGAAGCCACCAGGATCTATAAAGACGTATGTGAAATCTTCAACGTTTTAACTGGTTTAACAACAAAAGGACTTTTTCTCCTCAGTTCATTCTCTCTTTTCAAGCTCTGCTTGTCATGGAACATTCGGGACAAAGAATTAAAAAATTCTTAACGTCTTGAGAAAGGTGATAGATCTTCACACTTGAGTTCATATTAAACTAGAAGAACTTTGATTTTTTCCAAACGTTCAGCATCTGCTCACTGAACTATAGAAGTCCTAAAACCAGGAACGGAGACATCAACCTAAATATGATCTAACATTTGACTTTATTGCTGACGGTTTGTATAGTTCCTTTTTCCCTGCGTTATCAGTGTGTGTATGCATTATTTAACAAGTCCCTCCTTCTCCTCCCGTCCTTTCTTTACTCCTGTTGAGCAGTTGTCTTTTGAATCTCTTTTGATGTGTTTCTTGTGTTGGAAAAGCGTTTGAGTTGTTATTCCCTCTGCAGTGCTCAGTAAGTAATGTCTGAATACTTCGTCTGGTTAAGTCTTATCTTTGTTTCCAGGGATTGCTGTTTTTTTCATCCGTTTATCCGGTTGCATGAGCAGGATATTTGCTTTAAATTCACTTTGTTTATTGATCCACTGATGCTGCTCGTTAAAAGTGCAGGACCTCAGAGTGTAATAGATCAGATGTTGTCTCATCTATTCTCTAATGGGTTCAGATATTAACTGTTATGGCTCAAAAACTTGAGCTGCTTTCAGTTGAAGATAAAAAGCAAGGAATAGATTAGTTTTTTTTTTATTTGTTTGGAGCGATACAGTTTTAATGAATTGAAAGACAAAAGAGAAAAAAAACAGTTAATTCTTGATGAAAATCTTTTTTCAAATTAGTATGATAGGTGTTTTTTTTTTCTTTGCGTTAACAAAAACAAAATTAAAGTAGCTTTGAACAAAAGGAAAAAAGCTGACAAACACACACGTCCCTTCATTTTGAAATCTCTATACGTGAAGACTATCTTTATGGTGTGGGTTAAAAAAGAAAATATAAAACCATATATATATATATATATATGTGGTTTATGTATATAACTCTTCAGAAGAGGAAGTTTGAGAGAAATCATGAATTTTGTGGAGGAGCAACAATCGATGAGCAATTCAGAGAGAGTCTGTGGTCTCCTAGGAGAAATGGGAAACTGTAAAAATTCTAAATTAGCCAAAACAGCTAACATGTAGCTGAAATATTAGTTAAACTTCAAAATAGCCTAAAAATTGAGAAAAAAACAAAAATAGTCAAAACAGCTAGAATGTAGCTGAAATATTAGTTAAGCTCCAAATTAGCCTAAAAAACTGAACAAAAATTCAAAATTAGCCAAAACAGCTAACATGTAGCTGAAATATTAGCTAACACCATGAAATGACAACTTTTTAAGTTTAGTGTATTCTTGTATAATTATATTTTTTCTCATTATTTTACATCTTTGTTCTTCTACATTTTTGACCTATTCTCTTACTTTTATGACTTTATTCTCATATTTTCTGAACAATAAGGCGCAGAACTTTTTTTCAAAAATCGTCCGTGCACCAAATAATCTGGTGTACCTTTTGTGTGTGCCAAGTTCCAAAATCTGGAAAACCTTTTTGTGTGACTTTGGGAAGTCTTCGCTCGATTGAACGTTGAACCATTTCTCACTGAGACAGGAGCGGCGAGTCCACGCATGATCACGCAGTGTGCGTTTTGAGGGACACAGGAGGGTCACAGATGTTGATTTTGGTAAATCGCGCCATTATAAAACCATGTGGATGGCGGTAAAGTTTACCACATGTCAAGTTACTGCAGAAACCACCTTAGTGCAACAAACACATAAAGATCGGCCAGCGTTTCAGAGCGTAAGCTTTACCCGGCTTGCGCCATTGTGCACGCACAGTCCTGAAAACACGGGAATGATTTGTCTGACAGCATTCCTGAATTTGTTCAGGAGATGATCATGTTATTATGTCATGTGCTTAAAACGACTGACTTCCCTCGCAAGCAGGTGACACTATAATGGAGCGCACGTCTGATTTTGGGTGCTCAGGGAGGTCCGCACTCTCCACATGCATGCCTGCGCGCTCCGCGCCGCGCAGAGATTCAGCCAAACATTACACACTTAGCTTTCCAGAATGTTTGCTGACTGCGCTGGTCACTGATTCAGCCCTGCTGAAATAAAGTTTGACAGTCCGCGCTCCCCACCCGAAAGGCTGCGTGTTGCGCGCTGCGCAGAGATCCAGCCAAACTTTACGCACATGTTTTTCCAAAATGTTTGTTGACTGTGCAGATCACTTGGATTAAGCCCTCTTTAAGTGTTTGATCGTGCTCCACAAGGTTCCCTTTAGGCCTTAAAACAGGAGTGTCAAACTCAGTCGCACAAGGAGCCAAAATCCCAAACACACCTGTGGTCGAACAGGATAAACATTTATTGAATAAACTAAAAGTAGATTTTTAAAACTTTGAAAAAGTGACTTTTTGACATGATTATGAACTAGATATATAGCATTACAATAATGCTTGTTTTAATGCTTTTAGCTGAATTTGGCCACTGATGTTGAAATTGATAGTTAAAAATGCTGAAGCTGATAGCTGAAATCACTGAAGCTGATAGTCATCTAAAATATTAGCTAAATTACAAATTAGCCTAAAAATCTACAAAAAAAAAACTAATTTTAGCCAAAAGAGCTAGCATGTAGCTTAAAAAATAGCTAAACTTCAGAGTAGCCTAGAAAACTGAAAAAAATCCCAAATTAGCCAGAACAGCATGTTGCTGAAATATTAACTAAACTCCAAAACAGCCTAAAAAATCTTAGTAAATGCCAAAATGGTCCAAAAAGCTATCAGAATGCCAATTTTTTAAAACTTTCTAACCTTAACTTTTTAACATAATTATGAATAATAAACAGGCAGGAATATTATTCCAGAATAATTCAACTGTGCTGAAACTCTTCTGTCACACATCACACCTGACACTTTTCTCCACCCATTCCAACCTGCTTGCACTCTCCTCTTCACTTCTTTTCCACACTCTCCATTACTCTGTACTGTTGACCCTAAATACTTAAACTCCTCCCCCTTCTTTATCTCTTCTCCCTGTAACCTCACTCTTCCACTCTGGTTCCTCTCATTCACACACATGTACTCTGTCTTACTGCGGCTAACCTTCATTCCTCTCCTTTCCAGGGCAAACCTCCACCTCTCTAACTCCACCTCCACCTGTTCCCTGCTCTCACTACAAATCACAATATCATCTGCAAACATCATAGTCCATGGTGATTCCTGTCTAACCTCATCCGTCAGTCTGTCCATCACCATTGCAAACAGGAAGGGGCTCAGAGCTGATCCCTGATGTAATCCCACCTCCACCTTGAACTCCTCTGTCACCCCTACAGCACACCTCACCACTGTCTTACAGCCCTCATACATGTCCTGCACTGCTCGGACATACTTCTCTGTCACTCCAGACTTCCTCATACAATACCATAGTTCCTCTCTGGGCACTCTGTCATAAGCTTTCTCCAGATCTACAAAGACACAGTGGAGCTCTCTCTGACCTTCTCTGTACTTCTCTATCAACATCCTCAAAGCAAATGTTGCATCTGTAGTGCTCTTTCTTGGCATGAAACCATACTGCTGCTCACAAATGTTCACTTCTGCTCTTAGTCTGGCTTCCACTACTCTTTCCCACACCTTCATTGTATGGCTCATCAGCTTTATTCCTCTGTAGTTACCACAACTCTGCACATCTCCCTTATTCTTAAAAATGGGCACCATCACACTTCTCCTCCATTCCTCAGGCATCTTCTCACCACCTAAGATCCTGTTGAACAACCCGGTCAAAAACTCCACTGCCATCTCTCCTAGACACTTCCATACCTCCACAGGTATATCATCAGGACCAAGAGCCTTTCCACTCTTCATCCTCTTCAAAGCCCCTCTCACTTCACCTTTACTAATCTTTCTTACTTCCTGCTCCACAACCGTCACCTCTTCTACTCTTTGTTCTCTCTCATTCTCTTCATTCATCAACTCTTCAAAGTATTCTTTCCATCTTTCCATTACACCACTGACACCTGTCACCACATTACCATTCCTATCCTTGATCACCCTAACCTGCTGCATGTCCTTCCCATCTCGATCTCTCTGCCTTGCTAGTCTGTACAGGTCAGTCTCTCCCTCCTTACTACCCAACCTAGCATACAAGTCATCATAAGCTCTTTGTTTGGCCTTTGACACCTCTACTTTCACCTTACGCTGCATCTCCCTGTACTCCTGTCTACTCTCCTCAGTCCTCTCAGTGTCCCACTTCTTCTTAGCTAGTCTCTTACTCCGTATACACTCCTGCACCTCCTCATTCCACCACCAAGTCTCCTTATCAACTCTCTTTCCTGATGACACACCAAGTACACTCCTACCTGTCTCCCTGATCACATTAGCTGTAGTTATCCAGTCATCTGGGAGTACCTCCTGACCACCCAGAGCCTGTTTCAACTGTTTCTTAAAAGTCATGCAACAATCTTCTTTTTTCAGCTTCCACCAGTTTGTCCTCTTCTCTGCCTTTGCCCTCTCTTTCTTCATCTTCTTCACCACCAGAGTCATTCTACACACCACCATCCTGTGCTGTCTGGAAACACTCTCACCAACCACTACTTTACAGTCACTGATCTCCTTCAGATTACACCGTCTACACAAGATGTAGTCTATCTGTGTGCTTCTACCTCCGCTCTTATAGGTCACTCTATGTTCCTGTCTCTTCTCAAAGAATGTATTCACTATCGCCATTTCCATCTTTTTTGCAAAATCAACCACCATCTGTCCTTCTACATTCCTCTCCTGGATACCAAACCTGCCCATCACCTCCTCATCACCTCGGTTTCCTGCACCAACATGACCATTGAAATCTGCACCAATGACAACTCTCTCATTTCCAGGGATGCTCATCATCACTTCATCAAGATCCAACCAGAACTTCTCCTTCTCTTCCAGCTCACATCCTACCTGTGGGGCATACCCACTAACAACATTGAACATGACACCCTCCATTTCTATCTTCAGACTCATCACTCTATCTGACACTCTTTTTACCTCCACAACACTCCTAACAAACTCCTCCTTTAGGATAACTCCTACTCCATTTCTCTTCCCATCTCCACCATGATAGAACAACTTGAACCCTGCTCCTAAACTTCTAGCCTTGCTACCTTTCCACCTGGTCTCCTGGACACACAGTATGTCTACCTTTCTCCTCTGCATCATGTCCACTAACTCTCTACCCTTTCCTGTCATAGTTCCAACATTCAAAGTCCCAACTCTCAGTCCAACACTAGTGACTTTCCTCTTCTCTCTCTCCCTACGAACCCGCCTTCCTCCTCTCCTTCTTCCACCAACAGTAGTCCAATTTCCACCGGCACCCTGTCGGTGAACAGCACCGATGGCGGTCGTTGTTAACCCGGGCCTCGACCGATCCGGTATGGATTTCGTAGGTCTGATTCGCATATTTGATTTGGCAAGATTTTACGTCGGATGCCCTTCCTGACACAACCCTCTGTATTTATCCGGGCTTGGGACCGGCACAATGAGACCCTGGCTTGGGCCCCCTCGGGGCTACATTTAAGGAACACAGAGTACAGAATGTTTTATATTCAACCTTAATTCTTCCATATTTTCAGTATTGTAGTGAAATTTGGGGAAATATATTCAAAACAAATATTGATCCAATAATTAAACTTCAAAAAAGAGCAATTAGATCAATAAATAAAGTTGGTTTTCTGGAGTCCACTAATGCGCTGTTTAAAAAAATCGAATACATTAAAATTTGTGTTGGACATTTTTTTGGTGCCTTTCAAAACAGTTTGCCCTGTGGAGTGCAGTCATTTTTTAAAAGAAAAGCGAAACATTATTGAAACAATAATGACAAACAAACAAAACGTCAACTTCTTAATCGTTTAGTGTTTCCTGCAGTGTTAGCATTGGCTACATGCTTTGTCCTCTTTCAGCCGCCTGGATCTTTAGGACTGAGGTTTTTTTGTCTGCGACACGGACGTTTTCTCCTGCTGCATGATCCTGCTGCATGCTGGTAGGTTCCAGCTTTGCAAGGACTTCCCCTCTAGATGACAGAATCTCTGATTGTTACTTCTATTATAGGGACTGTGGGTGGATGTGTATCTTTTCATTTAGAGCATAGCTTTAAATTTTGTTTGCCTTATTTGTTTAAATTCCCTTTAAGGCTGATGTTTGAAAAAATCTCATTAATCATAAAAACACTTTCACATTTTCTTTGTTTCTTCTCTGATTGATTTTTACAGTATATCAAGTGTCATCTTCTTTGGGGAGATATACCTTAGAACCGACTGGACAATGCAGATAAAACACAAAACTCTGTTTCTCACACTGATCATGTTGAGTTGCTCTTTGCTGCTCATTCTTTGGCCTCATAACAGAGCTGCGCTTCAATCTTTGTATTACAAAGGTAAACAAGCCCAAACATGAGACAAAATGCTCGGATCTTATGCATGTCTGATCCTTTTTACCTCTGACTGTAGAAGTAGTGCGAACCAAGTATGTCTACACCCGCCCCCCCCCCTGGTCCAGCAGTCTCCCTGTTATCTACGCCATCACTCCGACGTACAGTCGGCCGGTGCAGAAGGCAGAGCTGACTCGTCTGGCCCACACCTTCCTCCACGTTCCCAACCTGCACTGGATCGTTGTGGAGGACTCCAACAAGACATCTCCTCTGGTCAGCCACCTCCTCCAGAGCACAAGACTCAACCACACCCACCTTCATGTGGCGACCCCTCTGAAATTTAAAGTCCGCAGTGGGATGAAAGTGAAGCCACCTCGGGGCACTTTGCAGAGGAACCTGGCTCTGCAGTGGCTACTACAGACCTACACTGCAAATGACAGCCAGCAGGGGGTTGTTTACTTTGCAGATGATGACAACACCTACAGTCTGCAACTTTTTGAGGAGGTGAGTAGGTCTGTTTGAAGCTAAACTCCTTAATATTCATGAATTCCTGATCTTTGATTTAAGCTAAACTCAGACTTTCATTTTATTTCTCTCTACGTCTGTCAGATGCGTTTTACTACAAAAGTGTCCGTGTGGCCTGTGGCATTTGTGGGTTCCTTATTGTATGAATCCCCTAAAGTAAACTCCTCAGGAAAGGTATACGGTTGGAGAGTCCTCTTTGACCCCCAACGGCCTTTTGCCGTCGACATGGCTGGGTTTGCAGTGAACCTCAAGCTCATTCTGACCAAACCTCAGGCTTCATTCAAACTAACAGACGTGAAGCCAGGATATCAAGAGAGCAGCTTACTGTCAGACCTGGTATCTCTGAGTGATTTAGAGCCAAAAGCTTCAAACTGCACTAAGGTAAGAGCATGTTTGCATACTGTGAAACTTCTTCAGTCTGACGGTGGCGGTTTTCCTCATTCCGTGCAGGTGTTAGTGTGGCACACACGAACGCAGAACCCCCTTTTGAGAAAAAACATCACAGGATTTGCAGACGTCATAGAAGAAATATAAAACAGGTGAGAGCAGAGAACTGAACGGCTGTATGTTTATCACATTGTTTGAGCCTTAGGTCGTGTCTAAATCCGCCCCCAACTCCTAACTATTAAAAAACTATATAGTCCCCTGGATTTTAAAAGTAATTCAGACACGTTGTTCACTACTTTTCTTTCGCTTTTCTAAACACTGGATATGACGTCACCAATTTCATAAAGTGAAAAATAGAATAAATATGAATATTTCACGACATTTATTTATGACTTCACTGTGTTCTGATAGTGAAAGTATGGATGGTTTATTAAAAAAAACATTTAAACATGTTTATTTGTTCAACCGCAATGCATTGTGGTATATTCGCTAATCTAGTGAGCATTGATGCACACTAGTTTTTCGCAAAGACTTCTGGGAAATTTCAAGCACACTTGATTTTTGAATTTGAATTCGGACAGCACTAGTAAATGGCGAGCGCAGTATATAGTGATGCGAGGAGGATTTCAGACACAACCTGTATCAACACCTGTGTGGGGGTTGACCCGTACAGGCACTGGCTGTTTTTGGGTTGTCCGGGCCTGAGGAGGGTTGTGAACACGAGTGGCTGCTGGTGTGTATTGTAGTTCCCTTGAGATTTAAGAGACGTCATGAAAATGGAATGTACAGTTGTATTCATAAGTTTAAATACCCAGGAAGAAATTATGATTTTGTTGGTAATTTTTCAAAGAACATAAATGATAACGCAAAAACATTTCCTGTGTGTGTTTCTTTATGTGTGCGTGTGTGTAAAATGAGGCAAAAATGTAGGTATCAGCAGAAAATAAGGTTAACCTAAGTGTATTAGCATGTAGATACAATGGCTAATCCCACCAGTGACCATTGTTGCCAGTGACATGTTTGTACTATGATCACATAAAACAAAATTGATTAATTGCAAATGCAAACATCAATACTAGACATCTTAAACATGATGTGTACCAAAAATCAATGTCTTATCTTAATGTTAACATGCTTTTCTACCCTTTTCTGTGAACGCTTCTTCACTATCATCGTCTTCTCTTGGCGCAAACAGGAAGTGAACAGCTCTGGTCATGTGACATTTTACAGTACACATGTGACACTGCATATATTTCATTGAGACCCTTTATTTTTTCAATATATGCTGAAAATACAAAGATAGATCAATCAGTAACATTTTTATAACCTTAGAAATGAAACATTTTTTTATGGTCACATTTGCGACCGGTGGGATTTAATGGGTTAAATTCTCCCCCTGTTTCCCATCTCACCTTGAACCTTGTGCAGTCAGCTATTCTCATTCTTCCCTCCTATTCTCTTCTTCTTCTCCAGGAGGTCACTGCAGCGATTTGGAGCAGCTTACATTGAGGGTCCTCACTTTGATCCCACACGGTTCCTGTAACTTCACATCATGAGCTTCCAACACTGAGATCAAAAGTGTTTTAATTGGCATAAATGAACAGATTCAAGACGCCATCCATTTTCTAAACCAGGTTCATTCTCTTCAGAGCTACAAGGTTGCTGGAGCCTATCCCAGCTACAGTTGGGTAAAGGATCTGCATCCTGGACAGATCCTCGATCTGTCGCAGAGAAACATGACCACACACAAACTTGGACTCAAGTGAACACTTAGGAACAAGTTAGAGACAACAAATAACCTGTGAAGCATGTTTTTGGACTGTGAATAGAAACCAGAGTACTTGGGGAAATTCCAAAATAAGGCATCTACGGACTGTAATGATATAGATATGGTGTTAATTAAAAAGGTGATAGATGATATTCTAAAACCATTAACTTACATCTGGATCAGTCCCTCCAAATGCGAATTTTTCCTGAGGAAATGAAAACTGCTAATGTCATTCTGGTCTATAAAAGTGGTGATGAACACCTCTTCACAAATTACAGACCAACTTCTTTGCTATCTCAGTTCTCTAAAATCTTAGAAAAACTTTTTAATGACAGATTAGTAAATTTATAAACAAACATAAACTACTAAACGATAGCCAGTACGGGTTTAGAACAAACATGTCAACATCAATGGCCCTGATAGAAGCCGTGGAAGAAATTTCTAATGCAATGGATACAAAAAAATTTTCTGTCTGAATATTTATTGATTTCCAGAAAGCTTTTGACACAATCAATCATTCTGTGTTACTTAAAAAATAGATAGGTATGGCATCAGGGGGTAGCATTGAACTGGGTTAAAGGTTATTTGACTAACAGACAACAGTTCGTTAAAATGGGGGAATATCAGTCAACACGTGAGGGCATTGTATGTGGTGTCCCTCAGGGCTCAATTCTAGGTCCCAAATTATTTAACCTTTATATAAATGATATTTTCAACGTGTCACGTTAATTAAAAATAATACTGTTTGCAGATGACACCAACATATTTTATTCAAATGACAATTACAATACACTAATAAATACAATAAATTCTGAACTTAAAAAAATCAAAACATGGACTGACATAAATAAACAATCTCTAAACTTAAATAAACTAAGACAATTATGTTTGGTAATTCTAAAATTAACTCGGAATTGCCAATATATATAGAAGATACTATAATAGAAATGGTACCCCAAATTAAATTCCTTGGCATAATTATCGATAACAAATGAACCTGGAAGCCACATATTAAATATGTCCAGAGTAAAATATCTAAAAGTATTGGAATAATTCATAAAGTAAAATACGTTCTGAAGTACAAATCCTTGCACACATTGTACTGTTCATTAATATTGTCACATTTAATTTAGTGTATTGAAGTATGGGCCAATAAAACATCACTAAATAGCCTTTTCATCCTTCAAAAACGCGCAATAAGGACAATTCATAAAGCGGGATACTGTGATCATGCTAACATGTTACTTCTAAGTTCTAAGGTCATCAAATTTTTTGATTTAGTTTATTTGTACACAGCAAAACTTCTCTACAAACTCAACAATAAGTTATTACTCCACAATATTCAGAAACAGTTTAGACAGAGGGACGGAGATTACGCACTGAGGGGAAATGGTATTTTTAAACAACCAAAAATTTGAACAGTTCAAAAGAGTGTGTGTATCAGAGTGTGGGACAAAACTGTGGAACGGGCTTGAAAAACAATATAAACAATGTAAACGCATCAAACTATTTACATTGAAACTGAAAGAGAAGCTGTTGTCAAAGTATACGAATAATAAAAACTACTATAATTAAAATCCTTTTTTGATTGTTAACTGGTGACTGTGAATAATTTGTATGATTTTATTTGTGAAAATAAGAAAAATTGAAAGCTATGGTCATATAGTATTGTTTTGTTTGTAATTATAAACTGGGAAATGTCTATGTTACAAGATAAAAACATGAAGGGATGGACCTAAACAAGCTTTTGCTTCTGCCTATCCCCTTTTCAAACATGTATTTATCGACTTTAGTTTGTGACTTTTTCTTTACAAATGGAGATTGTATTGTTTTGTTTTTTTACTGTTTTATGCTTTGTATTTTTTTCTTTACATGTTTAAAATAAATCTAAGTCGGATTTGAACTAGAACCTTCTTGTTGAGGCAAAAGTGTTAACCACTACCCCACCATACACCCTGACTCACGACACAATTACCCTTTTTATTTTATTGATCTTGATGGTTTGTTTTTACACACAGTTTTGTATTTAAACACTTTGAGGTTGTGTTGGTCTGGAGTAATTTTTGTGTTTTTGTCTCAATCCTCAGTCATTTTGGTTCAATGTCACTCAATTTAAACAGCCAGCAAATACTAAAATGGACCTTCGGGAACCTAAAACACTGTTTTCCATCTGGACACATTGTGAGACTGTTTTTGTTTCTGTTGTCTTCAGCATCAGGGTCTGGTTATCAGTTTTGATGGTCAGGTCATCTGGTAGGTAGCTCCTGTGTTTAAAAGTCCAGATACGGTAAAGATAAAATTGTCTATAACCTAGTAACCAAAGTACTCATTCAGTCTTTTATTATGATTTCTTATGGGGCAAATTTGTACAAAGCTAGAAGCCTGTTTTATGGTGGATGGATCCTTCGACAACTTTCCCTTAAAGAAGCTGCAGTCAGTTTGTGTGTCTGACTGTAGACTGTTGTCTTCATTGAGAATCCTCTGGGTGACGTCTCAGATGATCCGTCAGATGATTTGTCTATGCCCTTTGCACGATCTATAAAACCGCTCATAAAGAGAGGAGAGGACAACATCTTTGCTAAAGTCTTATTAGTTATCAGAAAATCTAAACTGAACACACAGAACATCCCAAACTCAGGGACGGCCACAGGAAATCCACTCAAGCAATTCTCTTCATGTAACAAAGTGGATCAATCCATTTATTTTATACTGAAGTACTAGTAAAGATACATCATATCGTCATCATAATAAAAGTACAACTACTGTAAAACCAAGACAAATCTATTTCCTGTACCAAAGGTAAATGTACTTTCTTTTTATGAGTATATTGCTCATCAACTGAGCAAACAGAGGCTTAGAGCCTCCTGGACAGTCCACATAATGACTCTCGTGTGACAGAGTCTGGAGACACCATGGAAAATGTTCTGCTGCCTGCAACATTGTCCAACATGACCGGTTTGGTAATGGTTCGGGCTGGCATTTCTTTAGATTGCCTCACAACTCTCTCCTGGTTCTCACCATTAGATGACGAGGAGAGATTCTCAGAGCCCTTCTGAGACCGTATGCTGCTGCGATTGGTCCTGGATTCCTCCTGTTACAAGACTATTTCATGTGCCTGGAGTGTGTCAGCAGTTTCTGCTGGATGAAGGTTTTGATGTAATGGACTGGGACCAGATCTGGATCTGGGACATCATGTCTTGGTCCATCCATCAATGCCACGTTACTGTTCAGGAGTTGGTGCTTTGGTCCAGGTGTGAGAGAAGAGACCATCACCTGCCTCATCAGGAGCATACCAGGCGTTGTAGGGAATCATGCTGGCATATGAAGGCAACAACAACTACTGAACCTCTTTTTTACTTTTTCAAAGACATTACGTTGAAGTTCAGAACAGGTGAGTGTGTTTGTATTAAGATGTAAAATGAAGATGAACCCTAAAGTAAATAAGAAGGTGATGACACCGGCTCTCTGCACAGAGCCGGCATTGGCTTCCCAGAATGATTCATCTTTTCTTGAACTGTTGCGCAGCAGAAAAACTGGATGTGGGGTGGTCAGGGGAAAAACGCTTTTGGTTCGCTGGATGTTTCCTCCCACCTGAACTGTTTGCTCATGTCCTTCATCACCACAGACCAAACCTCTGTCCATGCGCACGACTGCCTGGCTACAGACAGTATTTGGGCCTTGAAGGTACTGAGAAGGTGGACCTGGTCCATCCTCCACTTATGGAACCGTCTGTAGGCAGCCAACCTCGCACTGTTCCACTGTCATGGAAGTGTGACCGTCCCCCCCCTACGCTGCCATCAAAACATGCAGATGTTCTGCTCGTCAGCTGGAGAAAATGAATCGAGCACGAGCCTTGGCACGATGCCTCTTTGGTGCACATGCACACTCTCCCCATGGGTGCAGAGAACATTTACTAAGCGATACGGGCTACTGTTTCAGGTCAGACCCCTGTATTGTATGAAACTCACACAAAAAAATCCAGTGATGCTGATTTGACCACAGAAATGTGAACGGCGGCTCATTTGACTGCAGTCAATGTGAAGATACCATCTTCTCTTCTCCAGAACCTGAACTAGACACTAGGAACAGATGAGGGTTTAGTGCATGTGCAGCAGAGCTGTTGATGGAAAGAAGATCATTCATTCAAACAGAGTCTGTCCAAGACAGTTTGATTGATTTAAAAGGAGAAACACTTGGAAATACAAAAAGAAAATTATTTCTTATTACATTTGTTCTTTTTAATTATAAAAATGCCACACAGACATTTTAAAAACTCAAAAAAATATGATTTTCATCTGAGGAAGACTTTAAAACATTTTTCATTGGCACAGGTCTCTAAAAAGTAATGGTTAAAATTTAGATTTAGTAAAAATAATAGTAAATACCTTGAAGTACAAAAAATAATTTGGTATTAATACTTGAATAATCTTTGCAAAATTGTATGTACATAAATGTTGCTTTTTGACAGTATCCTCTGTTTTTGTTGGTTTCAAAAATGAAATACTTATGTGGAAGGCTACTTTAAAAGAATGTAAAATGCCCAAAGTCAATGTCTTATTTGAATTTTTAGAACAATTTTTTGAAATAGGTAATGGACTTTAATTTGTAAATTTATTTTTATAAGAAACTGCAAGCTATAACACATCTCTGTTCCTTACTTTTAAGAAAAATATGTTTATATATACATGCATATATTTTACTCTTGTGCGACTTTGTTTACTTTTAGTTTTTTTCTTTCTCTTAATTTGATTTGAGATCTTGTATGTGTGTGCTGTTTTATTATGAGACATTTATATTAATACATAATAATTATGTGTTTTAGATATTCATGCTGTATTGCTGAAATATTTTGTTAATAAAAAAACTTGAAGTCACAGATCATTTTTATTTATTATATATAGTGACAAAATGGGATATAAATCCAGCACATTTAGTTAGAATTGTTTAAATGTGGTATAATTCTCATGTCATTTCAAAGAGGTAAACATTTTCATTCGGTGCCCCATTAAGGAAAAGGATCGATCGATTTTGAATGAAGGATTTGTTTCGATCTGTTTCAGGGTCGATCTCCCTCCACGCCCACAGGTGGCGCTGTGCTTCACTGTGGACTTGAACGGGATAGAAGAGGGTTGGGGAAACCGTTCAAATCTCACCGGTGATTCTTTCAAAAAGGGATTATTTTTAGACATCGAGCGATTACATTTAGGTTCCGCATGGTTCTGCGTGTCGTTTCCAAGTGTTGGTGGTTTTTCTGAGGTGAGTCGGCCGGATTCTTGTTGTTAGCTTCTCGAGCTAATGTTTTTAGCCGCATTGTTAAGCAGTCTCCTCTGGTGGGTTTACCGACACTGGAGCTCACCTGTTCAGGGGCTCGCGGTTCCAGGTGAGGCTGGTGTGTTTCTGGAGCTGAGAGCTCTGCTGTTTCCTTGTTGAGTTTCAGGTGGTCAGATCTTCTCAGGTGAGCTGGGATCTTCAGATCCAGATGTTCCTCCCGTGATTCCTCCTCCTACAGCTGGCTGTGCTGAGTTCAAGGGTCCTCGGACTTTCTCTGGTCACATCTCTCATCTGCGTTTGTCCACAGCCCTCCACCATGTCTTCCAACTATCCTTACCAGCGGTCGCTGCCTGACTCTGACCTCCGACCTGACCCACGTCGTTCCAGCTCGGCGCCAGACGCCAACCTTTACAGACGTCCACATGAGTCTTTCTCTACGCCCTCATATTCCTTGTCGTCGTCCAGAGGTTCTGCGGCGCCGCCATCTTCCCAGGATGGAGTCCTCAGCATCCTGAGCAGCTGCGGTCTGGAACCTGAAGATCTGTCTGTACTGGCCGAGCTACCTGAGGACGTCCTGACGGTGGACTCGCTGCCACACATCCTCAAACAGATCAAAGGGAAGAGGGGCGGCGGTGAACCTTTGCCTCCTACCGCCTCCTCGTCTTCTTTCCCCTCCATCTCCGCCCCTCGGCCCTCGGCCAGCTTTTCCCACAGGGATAGAGATGAGCAGCACAGCCAGCTGGTTCAGTACCCGCTGGGCCATATCTCATCCTCCACTTCCAAGTCTGACATCCCCTCCAACCGCTGGGAGAGTCCCTCGACCTTCAGCTCTGTCAGGTCTCCACCCGCAACCTCTTCTTCATTCAGACACAAGACGGACTTCGACTACAGGCCCAGTCACTCTGATTATGGTAAGACTGCTCTGACCCCCTCAGCGGCACCAGCACCACAAGTCTTTCCTTCTCGCTTCTCTGGTCTCGGACCAACTGGACACAGAGCAGTTCCTCCTCCTGATGAGCGCCGGTCCAAAGCCTGGGAGGCCAGGCCCTCCTCCGGGTCGTTGTTTGGATCTTCATCTGGAAGGAGCAGCAGGTTCTCCAGCTCAATGCCTTCAAAGAAAGAAGCTCAGGACTTCCATGGGATGGCTCCGGAAGTGTTCCCGTACTCGTGCTCTCTGTGTGACATCACTGTGCTCTCTGAGAAGGTAAGTTCATCTCTTCTCCTCCAGATGCAGGTAAGCACTGAGGGATGATGGGAGCTGCAGCTGGAAGCTCTGTGAAGGCAAACACTGACTGCCAGTGGTTTTTGTTTCAGGCCTGGACCCAGCACACAAACTGCACTCAGCATGCAGACGGACAGCTCAAACTGCTGCAGAGGTGAGTGGCTGCACACCAACAGGCCCGGATCACAGTGTCCTGAACAGAGCACTGCCCCGTGACCCGCTTCTTTAACCTGGATTAGACTGGTTTGTCCTCAGATACACAACTTCTTTTAAAGATAATCGTGTTTTTTTGTGTTTTTAACATGTTCCTGTGGCATTTTTCTTATGATGGAGGACATATATAAAGAAAACTAAGCTCAAACGTTTGTAAATGCAAGCTTTATTCAAATGGTTGTGAATTAGGAGCAGAAGAAAAAAATGCAGATTGAAAAATATCTTATTTGTGACACTGAGTGGACCTCAAGCTTCCTGCTCCACTCCATTCTGATGCATCCACTTTGAGGGGCCTCTGGTCAGAATAGTGCTCCCACAAATAATTATTTTGATAGTCGAATAATCAACAATTATTTTTATGATTGGTGGACTAATCTGGTCATGCGCAAACTGGATGTAAAGCACACATCTTAACCATCATTAGCTATAAACTAACTACAAACTACATAGCATTACCTGTGATAACACTAGTGTGAATGCTGTAAGCTGAATTTGGCTGCTGAAGATGCAGAAATTAATAGCTGAAAATGCTGAAGCTGATAGCCAGCAAAAAAATTAGTTAAATACCAAATTAGCTTAAAAACAAAAAAAGTCAAAATTAGCTAAAATAGCTAGCATGCAGCTGAAATATTAGCTAAACTACAAAACAGCCTAAAAAAATTCGAAAAATTTGCCAAAATAGCTACCATGTAGCTAAAACATTAGCTAAAAATCAAAATTAGCCTAAAAAACTGAAAAAATTTAATAGCAAAAACAGCTAGCATGCAGCTGAAATATTAGCTAAACACCAAAAATCTTAATAAATGCCAAAATATTCCAGAAAACTAGCAGAATGACATTATAACTTTCAACTTTACTACACTCTGACTACATATAATGTAAAGTAACGACTAATCGACTATTAAAATAGTCATTGACTATTTTAATTGTCGATTAGTCGTTGATTATTCGACTAATTGTGGCAGCCCCATAGCAAACACTGAAAGCCAAAGATCCATAAATGTTTAAATTAGAATAATTTGTTGCTGCTGAGAGATGTAGAAATATTTGGAATATCATAAAAACTGGACTGTTCCTTTAGAGTTTGGTTTGTATGTGAACAGCAGTCGGTGTCTCTGCCACTCATGGGTCCACCTCCTCTGCAGGTTTCCTCACTGGGACTGTCGTTTGAAGAACATCAGAAGGTGAGTCGAGCACCAACCTCCAGCTTCTGTGTGAAGAACAAGACATCTCTGACAGGTTCTACCCGGACACCAAAGACCATGAATTATAGAAACCAAATGATTGAAAGCCAAGAAGATTGTTTTATCACCAAAATGACAGCATTTCTTCATATTGGTTGGCATTTTCCAGGTTAAATTAAAAATAGTAATAGTTTAACTTTTTTCCAGATGAAGGTAAGTACTCCTCATCAGGACACCTTTAGTACATCCATGTTTTCATTCTTTCCTGTGGAGGGGGACTTTGCTGAAAGGTCTTCCTCGTTCCTCTGCACTCAGATAACCACCACCTTCATTAACCAGAAGGTTTCATTTATTCCTCCTGCATTCTTTTGAAGTGATGAAAGCAAATCAGAGAGGTGGAAGGATGAAAGAAGGCCCGCTCGAACAGCAAAAGAACCAGAGAAGAAGAACCCGAGTCAGAGCCAAGGTATCAGCTCAGTCTTTTCTAAACCTTTTCCACGTTTGGATCAGTATCAGCCGACCCAAACACTTTCTGTTCCTGCAGCCCCGCAGGCGGATAAGGCGCTGCAGAAGGTAAAGAGATAATCCCTCATCATGTTCGAGCTCGGGTATCTTTTGTAACGTGACTGTGTGCCTGTTTGTGTGTGTAGCCGGCCTCTGATAGAGGGAAGGTGGTCTGTGTGAAGTTTCCAGCTCAGTCTGTAGACGAGGCGTATCTCAGAAAACTGACAGAACCTTTTGGGAAAATCCTTAAGATCCTGATGTTTCCATCTTTGGTGAGTATTATCATCACGGCACCCAAACACACTGAGGGGACTCAGTTTTTAAGTAGCACAATAGTACACAATGAAAAACTCTGTATAACTAGATGTATAGCAAGTGTGAATGCTGTAAGCTGAATGTGGCTGCTAAAGATTCCAGAGTAGTTAGCTGAAAATGCTAAAACTGAAAGCTCTCTAAAATGTTAGCTAAATGCCAAATTAGCCAAAAAACTGGAAACATGTCTAAATCAGCAAAAAAAAAGCTAACTTCGTGCTAAAGTGTTAGCCAAATGCCAAACTAGGCAAAAAATTGGAAACATGTCTAAATTAGTAAAAATTCACAAGCATGTTACTAAAATGTTAACTTAACTCCAAATTAAGCAAAAAACTGGAAAAATGTCTAAATTGGTAAAAATTCACAAGCATGTTACTAAAATGTTAACTTAACTCCAAATTAAGCAAAAAATTGGAAAAATGTCTAAATTAGCGAAAAAAACAACAAAAAAACACTGGCATATTGCTAAAATATTAGCTTAACTCCAAATTAGGCAAAAAAATGGAAAAGTGTCTAAATTAGCAAGAAAATTAGCAAAAAAACAGCTAGCATAATGCTAAAATGTTAGCTAAACTGCAAATTAAGCAAAAAATTAAAATCATGGCTAAAATAGCAAAAAAAAAAAGAAAACGGCAAGCAAAATACTAGAACTTCAAGTTAGGCAAAAAATCGGAAACATGTCTAAATTAGCAAAGAAATTAAATCAGCTAGCATCATACTAAGATGTTACTTAAACTCCAAATTAAGCAAGAAACATATCTAAAGTAGAAAAACAAAACACTAGCATAATATTAACATTTTATCTTAACTCCAAATTAGCCAAAAATACTGAGAATATGCATAAATTAGCACAAAAAAACCATCTAGCATAATGCTAATATGTTAGCTAAACTCCAGATTAGGCAAAAACTGGAAACACATCTGTTTGATCAAACGACACTTGACCGGCCGACTTGACATGAGTCGGATGTGGTGGAGAGAATCCTGTAGATTTCCAAAATAAAACTTTCTTCAGAATCAGATTTGAACAGAAAAAAAGCAGGTCGTGTCTTTTATTCTCTGTGTCCTGCTGCCAAATGTCCCATGAACCGGCACGGTGGGGACAGCTGTTATAAAGGACGTTGTAGTATAGACAGTTACAGTAACACACTATGGCTCCCGGTATCTCACACACTAACATGAATAAGTGAAGTCAAACCCATCATGCTGGAGCTGCTGTTTCATGCTGCCTTTCATCCCTGCAGGCGTTCGTGGAGCTGGGATCCATCGATCAGGCCAAGGACTTGGTGAAGTTTCACACCAACTATCCTCCAACCGTTAACGGAAAGCAGATTGAGTTCAGCATCTCCAGCACCTTCAGCTTTCTACAGGTCAGATGGAAACTAACAGAAACCTCCTGTACAGTTAGAAGTACAGGAGGTTTCCTCCCCCTACATGTTTTTACATTATTGTTCTAATTCAGACACGTTGGAGGATTTCCCTCCATGAACGAAGGGTTACTGTCATAAACAGTCTCAGTCAGGTGAAACTCCAGAACCTTCATGTTCTGACCTGCTGAGCTTGGACCATCGTTCTGCTGCTGAACCCCAATGATCTTGAGCCTCCACTCCTGTATATCCAGCCTATCATCACACTCCCTCCACCGTGTTTGACTGTAGCTTTGATGTTCCTTTCCAGAATCAACCCAGGTTTACAGGATGCACAGAAAGTTCTGCTGATGACCTAGAAGTCTCTGTGGCTCAATAATCTTTCTCTAGTAGGAATGTTTCTCCATGTGGGAATGATAGTGCTGCCACAAACGATTATTTTAATCGTTGACTAATCAAGGATGATTTTTTTCGATTAGTGGACTTATCAAGTCATGTGCAAAGTGGATGTAAAGCACGCATGTTAACCACCATTAGCTTTAAACTAAGAATAAAGACAATGAAGATGTTAGTTTATTAAACTAGAAGGTTGTCGCTGAAGATGCTGAAACTTATTGCTGAAAATGGTGACATAATTTACTTTAATTACTAAAGGGATTTGCTGAAAATGCAAAAGCTGTTTGCAAAATGTTAAATTTTCTGAAAGACTTTTGTTAAAGAGCTATGATAGAGCACCAAAGTTGACCTAAATTTCTTAACATTTTGTTGTAAAAATGCTTATAAATCCCTAATACCTGCTAATTTTGCAAAAATATTTAGTGTGTTGCTGAAATATGAGCTAAACTCCACATTAGCCCCAAAAACCTTAGTAGATGTCAGATTAGCTAAAAAAGCTAACTTGTTGCTTAAACACTAGCTAACCTCCAAAATAGCCTGAAATTCCTAGTAAACTAAATAGAGAACAGATTAAAATGTTAGAATGTTGCCTAAATATCAGCTAAACTCAATTTTTTTAAAAAATTGCTATAAAAGATTAATTTATGAATTTATCCCATTAATATAAAAAGGTTTGTTTTCTCTTGATGGAACATGAAGAGTTTGTCCTTCATCTGCTTCTTGGTTTGTTGGTTTGACAGCACCTTGGTGCTTCAATTCATTAATGTGGAGACGGTTTTCCCTGCTGAGCAGGTGGTTTGAACAGAATTCTTTCAGTAAAACTGTTACTCGGCTGATTACTTGGATCAGGCGTGTTTAGCCGATCGGGCCGGTCTGGGTCAGAGGTCATCACTGGATGATGCTGTGTCTTCTCAGAGCTCCCAGGTGGTGAGTTTCACTCCGGCTCCGGACGGAAAGGACGGATACTCGGATCTGATCAGCATCGTGAAGCGGTTCGGGGCACCGCTCTACACTCTGGTCCTGCCGTCCAAGGTGAGCCACGGCGCCAATGGCCCAGAGGTTCATCCAAGACCCCGTCCTGACGGTCTTCTTTGTGTCTGTGGTCCAGGTGCTTGTTGAGATGAAAAGCTCTGCTGAAGCTCAGAAGCTGGTCAACTATTACTCCTCAAACAAGCTGAAGATCAACGACAGCATCATCAGAGTGGCCTTCTCTGATGAGTACAGGAGCCTGCTGTAGGTGGTTCTGCTGGTTCTGATCCAACTGTAATTGCGGCTTCTGAAAGTCCTACTGCTCTTCTTCCACCTGCAGGAAGGTTTCATTAGCCAAGAAATATGAAGAGGAGGAACCAGCCAAGGACTCGGACCTCAGAAGACCGACAAGGACCAGAAGCAGGTCCAGGTCAAGAGGCAGATCCAGAGATTCAAAGAGCTCCAGAACCCGGTCCAGATCCAGACAAAGATCGGAGAGGAGCAGGAGGAGCAGATCAAGAGACGGCAAAATGTCCAGAAGATACCGCAGAACCAGGTCCAGATCCAAAGACGGCTCAGAGAGAAGCAGAACCAGGTCCAAGTCCATAGAACAGTCCAGCAATTCCTCCAGACAGAACCAGAATAAAGAGAATTCAAAGGAAGCAGGTGAGGAACCAGAACCTTACTCTGTGGGTCTATGAAACAATTGTTCGGGGCAGAATGGGGGGGTGGGGTTCTGATGATTGACAGGTCTGACAGCAGCTTGACTTTCAATCCAGAACCAACAGAACCAGAACATCCACTTTACAAAAATAAATAATCAGTCAGTATTGTTCTCAATCTAACATCAGCTGGAGAACTTCATTTTGACCTTCTGCTCCTCATCCTCCTCTCTGCTCAGAGCCTCCTAGAGAGGAGCAGCAGACAATCACAGCTGACATCAGACGTGAAGAACCTGCTGCTGCTGGTGAGGAGGAGGAGAAGGAGAAGCTGGAGGAGGAGGACAGGTGAGCTCCTCAAACGTGGCTTCGGTTAGAACTCAAAGACAGAACATTCTGAAAAGGTTTTCTTCAGCATGTCCACAGACGAGGGGATGGAGGTGATCGCGGAGGACGGGAAGATGATCAAGGATGAAGACGAGGAAAGCCTGAAGGAGGAAGAGGACATGGAGGAAGGTGCTGAGGAGGTGTCTGCATCTTCTGAGAGAGGGAAAAAATAGAAGTTTGAGGCTCAAAAAGATGTATGTTCAATTTACAGAAGAACAGGAGAAGAAGATGGAAACTGAGGTTGAGGAGATGGACGTGAAGGATGCAGGCGCTGAAGATCAGGAGGAGAGGGTGAAGGAGATGAGTGAGATGAAGGAGGAGGAAGAGGAGGAGACGGTGAGACTGCACTCAAGCCGCTCTTGTCACACGTTTGTTCTTTCTGCAGCTGTTTAGCTAATATTTCAGCAACACGCTAGCTGTTTTGGCTAAATTAGGCTTTTCTTTTAAGTTTTTTAGGCTAATTTAAAATTAGGCTAATATTTACACGCTAGCTGTTTTGGCTAATTTAGGCTTTTCTTTCAGTTTTTTTTTTTTTTTGCTCATTTTGGAGTTTAGCTAATATTTCAGCTATATGCTAGCTGTTTTGGCTAATTCAGGTTTTTTCATTCTTTAGGCTGTTTTGGAGTTTAGCTAATATTTCAGTTACATGTTAGTAGTTTTGCCTAATTTAGGCTTTTTTAGACGTTTTTTAGGCTAATTTGGAATTAAGCTAATATTTACATGCTAGCTGTTTTGGCTAATTTTTTTTTTTTTTTTTTCGTTTTTTTAGGCTATTTTGAAGTTTAGCTATTTTTTCAGCTACATGCTATCTGTTTTGGCTAACCTAAGTATTCTTTTTTAATTTTTTTAGGCAAATTTGGCATTTTGCTAAAATAATAGCTGGCTATCAGCTTCAACGTTTTTAACTATCAATTTCAGCATCTTCAGCAGTCAAATTCAGCTTACAGCATTCACACTAGCATTATCACGGGTAATGCTATACATCTAGTTCATAATTATGTTAAAAAGTTACAGTTTTAAAGTTTTAAAAATGTTCAATAAATGTTCAATAAATGTTCAATAAATGTTTATCCTGTTCGTCCCGCGACCTGAGATGTGTTTTGGATTTTGGCCCATTATGCGATTGAGTTTGACACCCCTGATCTACTCCTCAAGTCTGAAAGAAAACCATACAGTTTTTTTAAAGGCCCACTCAAATGAAAATGGTGTGTTTGACTTGATCCCCTGCAATTTTCTGACAATGGAGGACATATATGAAGAAAATTAAGATTAAAATGCATTTCTGAGTATTTCTTTTTCAAATTGTGAATCAGGAGCAGACAAAAAAATGCAGTTAAATAAAGCTTAAAGTAGTTATGCGGGACCTAAATCGCAGTTCTGTTTCATTCTGATGCATCCACTTGGAGACAGATCCATCCATGAACGTCTTTGTTTCCCTCGTCTGAGCAGTAATCTGGATCAGAACTGTACCGCTGGATAGCTCCAGTATGGCTCATTGTTTTTGTTGGACCACTAATGTTGAGTCAGGGGTCTGAAACCTGCAGATCCAGAGCCTCATGTGGCTCTTTCACCCTTCCATTGTGGCTCTCTGGTTTTTAGTTTTTCAAAACTAATGGGCTAAAACATCAGATTTTTTTGTGTTTTGTACCACGAAAAATCTATTGGAACTCTGAAAGCACAACTAGAATTAACAGGATTATAAGACAAATTTTTTAATTTTTTTTTTACAATTTTTAAGTGTGCCTTATGTGTTGAGAAATACAGCGAGAGTCACAATTGGCTGAACTATTTTTTGAATTGGATTCATGTATTTTTGGCATAGATCTACCACAATTGGTAAAATAAATAAATTAATTTATCACTGCTGACGTTACATTACCTGTTGGCAGCATTTAGCTGATTCCATGTGACTAAAGGAGTCTTTTATTTTGAAAAGAAAACATATGAACCTCTATTTTGAAAAAAAAAAAAAGGTATTTATTCTTTATATTTATGTTTTTTCCTACAAAAGAAGTTAACTGTAAGCTAGCTAGTGGGAGATGGGAGAGTGTGTACACATGGATGATGGAAATGGGGTCAGGTTTATCCCACACCAACAGTCCCGCCCACAAATCATAGACTCTGCTCTGCAGAAACTATGTCCTAGAAAACAACACAGGTTTTTAGATTGTGGCCAGAAACAACATAATCATCATCAAAGGACCACTGGGAACACTTTTACGGCGTATCAAGAGATGATTGGAGTGAGACTCTAACCTGAACATGGTGTTTTCATGAGGGTCAGTATTGAACAGGATGGAGAGGCTGAAGTTCTCCTTGATGATCCTCAGGAGGATGCTGGTTTCCCTGTGGACCTGGAGAACTGCATCACTCTGGATGAAGTTCACTCAGATGATCAAGGTAGACCTCAGAACCCCAGAAGATTCGGATCCTGATGCCCTGGTTGAGTTTTTTCTGCTTTGTTACAGGTGAAGGTGACGGCGGTGAAGAGTCTGAGGTGAGTCTGATGAGTCCGTTCTCCTGTCGGATGTTTCCATGGTTCCTCCGCTGACTGATGATCCGCTTCTGTTACAGTTGGAGTCCAGCAGGGTGGTGTCCTTCAGCTCCGTGCCGCAGTGTTGCACTGACGCAGAGCTCATTAAAGTCATGAGAGGCTTCGGGACGGTGGTTCGATACCTGTTGAACCAACAGCAGGTGCACTTTGTATATATACATATAATTATCGACTGTATAAGAGAACTGGAGCGAGTGAGTGTAGTTTACTTCCAGCTCCAACCACATAAGTCATGTCAGTCGCCATTGTTGTTGCAATTTGAACACCGCCATGTTGGAGCCAGAAATAGTCAGCAAGCCAATCAGACCAATCAGGAGTGAGCTTGTTGGGAGCCTCATGCCACACCTTGAAAGCAGGCTTCTCATCACAAAGTCTGTTAAACATTTTGAATGTTCGACATGAGGGCCAGCAGACACCTCCTGCTTTATTGAGGCATCCTGACGGTCCTTTATAACTTGCAATAAAGAAAAAATAGATTTAAAAAAAGAAGGGTCTGAAAGAAGATTTTAAACCAAATGTATCTGATCAAGAATGGTTATTCTGACCAATAGAATGACTGAGTAACACATTTTTATTTCTCTAGAGAAGTTTATAGGATTTTGGCTTATTGGAACCAGCATGTACTTCCTGTTTGGAACACCAGGGGGATGAGTCACTCAGTCCAGTTCTCATTTACAGTCAACAGAACCATGACCTCCGTTACTAGGAAAACTTCATCTATTAGCAGCTGAATGATTCACATGAAAACTTTCACAAGCATGTCTGTGATGCTTCTCAGCTTCAGTGACAAACACAAAGAATTGTGGGAATCTAGGTTCCTTTCAGAATTGATGGTTCAGTGTGTCATCTCTTCTACTTTTCTTTACTGAATTTATCTTGAATTTCTATGTCACTTAGAATTTCACCTGGTGCAGATCTTTTTTTAAACACAGACTCTGACCTTGTTAGACTTTTGGTTCTCGCTTCTAGCTCAAAGTTGTTTTGTACCTTTGAGTTGATCTCAGTTGTTGCTCCTCTAGTTCTTGGTGCTGCTCCAGCTCTTCGCCCAGACCGTTCCCAACCTCTCCTCTTCTCCTCTTTTCTTCTTGTTCTCACCACTGACTTTGAGAGGATGAAATCAAGTCTGGATCTCTCTTTGGTCTTCATGTTCGTGTTTCTCTGTTTCAGGCCTCTGTGGAGATGTCCAGTCCCTCAGAGGCTCAAAAAGCTGCAGAGGAGCTGAACTCCAAATGCATCAGCATCAACGGCTGCAGGCTGATCGGCTTCGTGTCCCGTGAAAACATCCGACTCGCCGACGGGTCAGAAACTGCCTCGCCACGCCTCCTGTGTCTCTGCTGTCAGTCTCTCATGTTATCCTCTTTCTGCAGACGGGACGTCACAGGAGACGAAGATGAGGAGAGGAAGAGTGACCCAAGAAATGAGACAAGCGAAAGACTGGAACCCACAAACTCAGAACCAGGAGAGGCCAGAGAGGAGGCTCATGGGAAACAGGCTTTAGAGGAGGTTGTTCAGGAAGGAGAAGAGACGCCAGAGACGAGTCAAGAGTCTCCTTCAGACAAGACGGAAGAAAACGAAACTGAGAGAAAACCTCCAGGAAGAAGAGACACTGTGAAAAGAAAAGGTGCTCCTCAGAACAGGAGGGGGTCTCCAAAATCTCAGAGGACACATGAGGAAAAAATAACAGTGTCAAACGCTCCCGAAGTTTCTGAGGACGAGAATCGGCCTGATGGTCAGGATCTCCAACAGCAAAGAGGAACAGAGGGGCTGAGCGACTCTGGTGAACCTGAGGTGACAGATCATCCAGAAACAGCTGAACAGGTACGACCCATGAGAGGTAGGATGTCTGGAGGTTTGAAGGCCTTTCTTTAGAGGGATGGATTTCTAAAGTTCTGTTAGCATCAGAGTAGAACACAGTACATCAAAAACAAACGTTTGAGCCAAACCATCAGATTTCACCAGAGGTGATCAGAAAAACAGGTTTCCATGGTAACGTTTTCAACTCTTTGGTATGTTTACAGAATTCTGAGGCAGCACCACCACTTGCACCTGTGGGGGGCGCCACTGAGGCAGAAAAAACAGCTAAAGCCGTTGGTAAGATCAGCAGTCACACACCAGCATCCTCGTTCTGGGAGTTTTAAAGTCATGGGTTCAGATCTCTTAAGCCAGGGGGTCCCCATAACTACATCTATATATATATATGAATCTGGTGAGTGTTTTGACAGTTAATAAGGATGCTCCCCCACCCATCAGAGAAGAAAACAGTTATGTGGCCCCCTGTCTTAAGCCTATGTAATCTCCCAGCATTCATTGCAGTCACATCCTTAATGAACACTTGTGGTGCGTTCAGTGACCCGTCTGGATTTGTGTTGCAGGAACAGAGTTTGTGCGTCCGGTTGTGGGTTATTACTGCAACCTGTGTCAGCTGATCTTCTATGATGAGGATGAAGCAAAGGGGGACCACTGCCGCACACCGGCCCACTACGCCAAATATCAGGTTGCTATGGAAACGGAAAGCTTCCCTTAGTCTTAAGGAATTTAGTGGAGCAGCTTTTTAATTGCTTTGTGTTTCAGGAGAAGACGGGGAAAGATCCATGGACGAGCTGAACTCATCGAGACTGAAGATCTCCTGCAGAACTCTAAAGGAAACAGGATTTTTAATTGGTTCAAGTTGTAAAAATAAAAAAAACTGTTGAATGTGAGGAAACCTTTTATTCTGAAAAACATCCAAAAAACAAAAATCCAGCAAAACATTTAACTGCTAAAAGAACAATCAGGAATCAAACGGTGGCTATTAACGCAGCAGTGCCTGAACGCCACATGGATGCAACTCCCACAGGACACTGGTCCAGGCTTTAGACAGAGCCCAGGAAGGGCTAACACTGGTGAAACGAATCACCGTCAGAACCACCTGAATGACAGGAAGTCTGAACGTTTCACATTAAAGAACTTTGTGTTTTGTCCTACAAGTAATTCAGGGGCTGTGTTGCCATGACAACACTCCTGTTTAAAGTATAGCTAAAGAAAACGAACGGGACGACTTCTTTCCCAGCTGCTCTCAGTTTGATGCCTTCTTGGCCTTCTTCCCTTTGCTTTGCTCCTTCTCCAGGTATTTCTGAAACAATCACAGAGATCCATCAGAAAACAGTGTGCAGAAGTATCTAAAATACCGGAAACCGGTAGAAGAAATGGCGAGTTCTGTTGTAAACAAACAAAGCTGCAGCACAGAGTGAGATGATCTTCTGAGCGTGCTTTTATCGTTTGTATTAAGTGGATGTTCACACTCAGTCTTCTAAATACGTGCAGCCAGTTCTTTATTGTTGGCCGCATGAACCCGGAGGAAGGATCAGGCTTTGGTTAATAATAAGGCGCTGTAGAATGTGCAGGTTAGCGGCAGCTCACCTGCAGCTTGTCGTAGTGCGTCTGGCTGCTGCAGTGCGTCTTCTTGGCCGTGGTCTCGTTGGTGTAGAACAGGAAGCAGATGCGGCAGTAATATCCCATCTTCACGTGCTCCACTCCTGGACAAACCAACATGGTAAACGTTGGAATTCTTCTGGAACAGCAGCTGAGGAGGCGGATTCTCACCAATGGGGGTGTCGGGGTCGTAGGGGGGCAACGGCAAAGCTGCCAAACTGGGCTTCCCATCTACAGGAGGCGGAGCTTCAGTCTGTCCGTTCTGATTGGTGGCCGTCTCCATGTCCTCGTCCTGCTGCCGTTTCTCCTGCAGATCAGAGGTCACGTGACCTGTAGGTCCATCACTGATCAGCACTCCCAGGATGAAGACTTACCTCCTCATCGATCTTCTCCGAGTCTTCCAGAGGATTCTCACTGTTTTCTTCTGGTTTTGAGTCTCCAACATCAGAGCTCTGTGCTTCCTCGTCTGCTGCTTCCTGCTCCTCATTTTCTACCCCCCCATTATTGTCCTCTTTGGCCTCTTCCTCTTTTGTCTCCTCCTCTTTCTTCTCCACTTGCTCCTCCTCGTCTTCCTCTCTGGCCTTCTTGGCGCTGGGCTCCTCGGGTTGTAGGGAGGATTTTGGAGGCGGACTGTTGGCCCTCTTGGCTCCACACCGATGACTTCAAGAGAAACAGGAGATGAAGAGGAGTTTGAGAGCGGCTGCAGCTCCTCAGGAGGCGGCACCGACGCGACGGCAGCAGCTCACCCATATTTGAGGTGTCTGTACTTCCTGCTGACGTATATGGTCAGGCGCTTCCCGTTTATCTTCGGCGGATTGGATTTGCAGTCCTCGGCCATCTTCTCTGCATCTTCAGGTCGGTCCATCTCCAGAAAACACTGCAGGACAAAACTCAGTCTTTATTTTCTGAACGTCTGCAGCTCAGTTTGAACACACCAACAGGGAAATACATCCTATGATGCATAAACTAAACCAATAAAGTCTTTAAAGTAAAAGCAAAGACGATATAAATGGCTGAAACCAATTTTGAAATTGGGAGCAGATTTACAGTAAAGTAAATTTTTGCCAAGAGGATGAAGCGTAATATTAGACAAATTCACAATAAAATCACAAAAAAGAAGCATCACAAATGTCCTATGCCTAATCTAAATCTAATAAATATAATAAAGAGATGAGTATAATTTCAAATTTTGACAAAACTTTGATGGATATTCCCAAAGTTAGGATGTTTTAGAGAGTGAGTGTTACGTAGGTGATGCTGGAAACATCTCCAAACCTAAAGACTGACTTCATAAACGCTTCACGGCTGGAGAGTTACAGCAGTTCAAAGAATGTAAACTCTGCAGCTAGAGCTCCTCTGTTGAAGGATTAAGAAGGTAGTGGATGTATTTAACACATATGACCGAGTCAAACATCCAGACATGCATCAAGGAACCAAAACATGTCAAAGTCAAGGCCCGGGGGCCGGATCCGGCCCTCCAGATCATTTTATTTTATTGTTATTAATGACCTGATGTTATCTTGCGCTCATTTCTAACTTGTATAATTTTGACATTATACATTTTTATGGAGAGTAAAATATTGAAAGTTATTTAAGGTTAAAGTTGATTTATTCTGGAATAATATTCCTGCCTTTTATTATCCATAATTAGGTTAAAAAGTTACAGTTTTAAAAATCGACATTCTGTTAGCTTTTTGGACTATTTTGGCATTTACTAAGGTTTTTGGGCTAATTTGGAGTTTAACTAATATTTCAGCTACATGCTAGCTGTTTGGCTAACCTAAGTTTTGTTCAGGTTAATTTGGCATCTAGCTAATATTTTAGGCAGCTATCATCTTCAGCGTTCACACTAGCATTATCACAGGTAATACTATAGATCTAGTTCATAATTATGTTTTAGTATACAAATTTTCGTATTCATTAAGTGTTTATTCTGTTCAGCCCGTGACCTAAGGTGTGTTTTGGATTTTTTCCCCTTGAGTGATTGAGTTTGATGCCCCTGAACTCAAATGATGTCAGTTTTGCGAGGCCGCTGCCAGAGACCCCGCTTTAGTACCTCTCTCTTGATCCGGTTCAGGAAGTACTTCTGGACTTTTCCGTACGGTGTGGCAAGTTCCAGGATCTCCTCGTCGGTGTATTTGGTGTTGGGGAGCTGACCAATGTACACCACCCTGCTGGAGCCGCACTGAACACACAGAATCATGATGGTGTCACATCACGGGCTAAAGGAATCCTTCTTGGTCGGAGTCAAACGTTTGTTCAAGTGTCGCATACAGATTACAAGCATAAACATGAAACAATTCTTATAGATTTAAGACTTAAAACAAGGCCCAGAGGGAAACATGATTGGTCATGTCCAGCAGGTGTGGTACGGTGCTCAAGGGTCATGTGACTCACCTGGATGGTGGGGTAGCTGAGGGAATGGCTGACCCTGACGGGCCGGCCGCACACGGAGACCGTCACATTACCGTTACCATAAAACTTGGCCATAGCTCGAGCTTCGTTCTCCGTCTGGAACTGAATGTAGGCCTGAGGAGGAAGAAGAGGAGGGGTGAGGAAGAGGCTGGGTGGAGACTTTGCTTTAAACCCTCGTGCTCTCTTATGGGGCCCAGATGACCCCACCCTTATACTGATGTGTGATACCTCCCATGACAAATGTCTGCCACTGACGTCAGTGAAGATAAAAAAAAAAATCCATGAAAAAAAAGGTCAGTGTGCCGTCTTAATGAATCTCAGTAATTTTTTACATCTTCAGGTCATCACTACATTTTATGGGAAAAATGTCTCATTTTCACTATGTTGGACCATGTTTATCAAGTATGTAATGTTAAAGGAAATCAACTTACACTTTAACCTAAAAATAAATAAATAATCACCAAAAAAAGTTTTTCTTCTGCTGATTATAGCCTTTGTACAGAGCCCCTAAAGGGACATCAAAACTCATTAAAGTTAAAAACAAAAAAGTAATGTATATATATATATATATATATCATTTTTCTGAAAATTCATAGGGGCTCCATTAAAAATTCAAGTAAAAGGTTACTATCTGGTGCGCACCAGTTACTATCCAAATTTTTTTTTTTCTTACTTCAATTTTTAGAAAAATAGAATGCTCTGGTTGGTGTTCCTCAGTTACTAACCAGATTTTTTTTTACTTTAATTTTTAGGAAAAAAATGTCTCATTAGTAACTGGTGCGCACTAGATTAAAAAAAAAAAACAAAAAAAAACCCTAAAAATACAAGAAAAAAAATCTAGGTAACTGGTTATTGGTTACTGGTTATTAACTAGATTTTTTCTCTTCCATTTTTGAAAAAAACATTTTTTTAATTCAATTTTTTTTCTTTATTGTCCCTTTAGGAGCTCCGTACCTTGGGGAGTAAAACACACTATTTTTAAAAACATATTTTCCAAATGTAACCACCGTTTGGTTGTTAAAAGGGTTAAACAAATCTTGTCACATTTTGAACTAATGACCAAATCTGAAGCATTTTTTAACAAAATTAATGATCTTTGAACTGGAGTAGGTCAGAGGTCACCTAAACTGACCGCTTTTCTTTGATTAAGACAGAAGTTTCTCTCTGGGTTTAACAACTAATTTTTAATCATCTGTTTTCTAGTGATCAAAGGAGTGAGTGAGAGGAGAGTCTGTTGGTCTGCAGAAAAGAAATGTGTGATAAGGTTGGTGGTCTGAAACAACTTCTGACTGCACAGACGCTTCGTTCTGCAGCCAGCAGACTCTCAGGGAGCTGATCAGACGCCGTCAGCGCTCTACCTCAGGTCGAAGGTCCAGAACCAGGTGTTTGACCACCTTCCCAAACGGCTTGGCGAGATTCAGCAGCTCGTTGAGGAAGTTGTAACCTCGCCTGAAGCCCACGATGTTGACCACCCTCATCCCCTGATGGAGGATAAGACAGAGGTTCATAAACACACAGAGGATTTCGATGAAGATCACAGAAGATCTCAAAATCTACCAGAACGTTTGTCTGAACTATTGCAGACAAACCAGAACAGAAGCATAAATGTGAGCCATCTCCATCAATCATCTGATAAAACAAAACAGCTTAAAGACCAAAAGATCTACTGTGACGCTGAACCCGACAGAGGAAAAACTCAAGTCTTGTTTGGGTCTTTCATGCTCGTACCCCTTTCTTGGAGTTATCTGCAGAAAAGGACAGAAGAAGGAAGACAACATCAGGTTTGGTGTCAGTCCATCTGAGCTGAAGCTCTGTAGCTCCACCCACCTATGGCATCAGACTCTCCGGGGGCGTCGCCCTCGTCCTCTTCCAGCTCATCCAGCGTCACAAAGTCCTCCATGTTCTCCAGAAAGTCCTGGTCCAGCTGGAGAGAGAAGTGAGACCAGAAGACATAATTTTTTTAAGTTTAGGTGAATTTAGTGTTGACAGGTAAACAGATTCTCGGAGGCATCACGCTCACCTCCTCAGCAGGAACGTCTCCCTCCGCCACGTCGCCGCTCTCCACGGCCTCCTCCTTGTTCTCTGCTTCCTCAACTGAGGTTTCTGCTGCTCCTTCTGGCTCCGCCTCCTGCTTTTTGACCTCAGGCTCCGCCTCCTCCACAGGTGTGACGTCATCAGGAACCTGTGAGTTTACAGAGTTTTCATTTAAGGTTGTTCAGTGTCCTGAGCCTCCATTTGACTTCTTCCTCACCTCCTTCTCTTCTTCTTTAACATCTTTCTCCACCGTTTCTTTCTCGGGGTCTTCCTCCTTTGGATCTTCATCGTCAGACGCCTGGTCCTCGTCTTCATCCTCTGCTCCCTGCACCACTCCGGTGACCTCCTCCTCAGCAGGCTTTTCTTTGTCCTCCTCCTCCTCCTCTTTCTTCTTCTCCTCTCTGCTCTTGGATGTGGACTTGGACGAGGTGGTTCTGGAGGCGCTCTTTGCTGCGGGGCTCGAGGACCTCTCACGAGTCCTGCTTCTCTTGCGGGTGGTGGTTTCCTCTGCAGAGCCGCTCTGTCTCCGGTTCACACTGAGAAACACGGAGGACCGAGCAGGTGAGGCCTCTCTGCAGCGCTCTCACAGGCGCCTGCAGGCCGGTTGTCACGGTAACAGGAGTACTCACTTGAGGGTTTTGTATTTGGTGCAGATGTTGAGGCGGATCAGGCGTCCTCTGATGGTGAGGGGGTTCACGCTGTAATACTTGACCAGCATCTCTGCGTCCTCCACGGTTCCCAGCTGGACAAAAGCCTGAACACAAAACAATGAGGATCACCAACACAGAGGATATTGTAGGAGTCTAACCCCCCCACTCCAGTGTGAAACGAGGAACAGTCTGCTGATGCCAGAGCACATCAGTGAAAAATGATGCTGCCTCCCAACTAGGAATGTAACGATTCAGTCAAGCCCCAACAGAGGCTAAATAAGATAAATATCAGCCTTTGGAGCTGACAGATGTGCATTTAATTTGAAAATATCATGAAGAGGAAGTGATGCACGTATACATTGGATCATTTGATTTCATTTTTACCTGGTCGGTTAAGAAGAGGTGTTTATCCACGGTGCCAAAACGTCCAGCGATGGTCAGCAGCTCCCTCTTCTTCTCCTCCTCTCTGGGCAGGTTGGAGAAGAAGACCACTTTGCTGCCGTGGCTTTTGACGTCCCTCATGGGTCTGTCGCCCATCCCCTCAGACATCCGGGAGTCTTTCTGAGAGCACAACACAAAGAACGAGTCAGACTCTGAGCACAACACCCTGGAGCAGCAAGAAGATGGCGGTACCTCGATGAACATCAGCCTCTGGGACAGGTAGAAGGTGATGGGCTTGCCGTACAGAGACGCCGTGTGCTGCTTGTAGTAGTTGACCATGTCCAGAGCTTCTTCGTGAGAGCTCATCTCTAGAAAGGCCTGAGGGGGAGGCAGACGTGACACCACTGACCATCAGCAAAACGGGACCCAGTTCTGGATCAGCTTTTTCATTAAGTCATTCATCTAAAATCTTCATTTAAAAGACGTCCCGTTCCTAACACTTCAAGACTCAAAACAAACTTTCATCACATAAAAACTTTGATTTTCCTTTAAAAAAAGTGTCTAAATCTAACCAGATGTGCAGCTTTTCATTTCAGCTGTGCACCAATACACAAAACATTATCAACCTAAAGTGTTGAAGATTGAACGTTTTTTTTCTCCATGACAGAATCAACAGATTCACATTAACTGTGTAAACATTTAATTCCTGTAAAGTGTTGGATATTGCCGCAAAGCTGCTTTTCTCCACTTCACAATCTACTGGAATTATGATAATTGCATAAACAGTTGAAGAGTTACTTTAGTCAGAAGAATATCAACACTGGAACTCAAACTCTGGTGTAAATGGATCAAAAAAGTTCAGTCTTTGTTGTTTCTCTAACATTCTTGATTTCTCTGCGACATGGATCCGATTTTTAATAAGAGTTCATGGGAAATCATGTTTTGCGCTCTGGAAAGAATTGCATTTGTTATGTGAGGAACCTCATTGACTGTATATGAGAACTTGACAGAATAACTCCACCCACCTGGGGCTCCAAACAGGAAGTACCTGCTAGCTCCAAGAAGCCAAAATCCTTTAGACTTCTATGAAGAACAGTGCTGCCACAAACAACTAATTTAAAAGTCGACTAATCATCGATTATTTTACCAGGTTAGTCGACTAATCGGGATGTAAATCACACATCTTACCCATCATTAGCTTTAAGCTAACTAAAAACTAGATATGTAGCATTACCTGCGATAATGCTAGTGAGAATGCTGTCAGGTGAAAAAAAAATCCTAAATTAGCCAAAATAACCAGAATGTAGCTAAAATATTAGCTAATCTCCAAGTTAGCCTAAAAAACTGAAAAATTCCTAAATTAGCCAAAACAGCTAGCATGTCGCTGAAATGTTACCTAAACTCCAAAACAACCTAAAAAAACATAATAAATGCTAAAATAGTCCAAAAAGCTAACAGAATGCCATAACTTTCAACTTTACTACACTCTGACTCCACAGAATATAAAGTAACAACTAAAAGAAACCCATCATGTCATTGGTGGAGGTGGAGCCTGTCAGCTCACCTTGTTCTTGAGGACCAGGTGCTCCCTGAGGCGGCCGAACCGCTCGGTGAAGGCGAACAGAGTGTTGTTGCTCAGAGGTTTCCTCTCATACTTCACCACCACCACCCTGCTCCTCAGCTGAAGACGACATTCACCGTCAGACGCTGCTGAACGACCAACAGCTGCACAGCCAGCTCACACTCACCGTGTTCAGACCCATCTTGTGTCCCGGCAGGCCAGGACCTCCACCTCCTCCTGACAAGCAAACACACAACATCAGAACACAAAACGGTAAACAACCACACGAGTCAAAGACATGAGGGAGCAAAACAAAAGCAGAAATAAGAACTCCATGTGGCTGCACAGGTCTGATGTAGCCAGGTGAGTTCAGAGCAGGTCACTGCCCACCTACAGACAGCAGCTAGGAATAAAAAAAGGTTTCTGTTGTACAAATCAGGTAAGTTTAAAAATCAAAACAGGGAAACCGAATTACACTGAATGTTAGAAAAAAGTGGTATTAATCATGCTCCTTGCTGCTATACTAGTCGTTTTCAAAATGAAATGGATGAAGAAGTCTTCCTTTCAAAGTCACCCCACTGATCAAGATTCATCCTGACCTGTAGATTTATCTTTATTAGGGGAATAGCAATTAATGTAAACGGTTTGGTTCACATCTTCATTTATGGTTGCCGACAGGATTCATAGTAGGGATGTGGATCATTGCTTAGGTGGAGATCCAATTCAATTAAAGAATCAAGCTCAACGAATCGAACCACGATTCTTACTTTTTAATATGTTTGTTTCCATTTGTCTTGACTATTTACTGGATGTATGAAAATAGAAGGGCTGCACGGTGGCGCAGTGGTTAGCGCTCTTGCCTCACAGCGAGAAGGCCCCGGTTCGAATCCCGGCTGGGGGATTTGGGACCTTTCCTCCCACCGTCCAAAAACATGCTTCATAGGTTCATTGGTGACTCTAAATTGCCCCTAGGTGTGAATGTGAGAGTGGATGTGTGTGATTGAGGCCCTGCAACGGACTGGTGACCTGTCCAGGGTGAACCCCGCCTTCGCCCATTAGCAGCCAGGTTAGGCTCCGGCACCCCCGCAACCCCGAAAGGGACAAAGAGGTGAAGAAAATGAATGAACGAATGAAAATAGAACGATCGCGAGTATCCGAGCACCCAGATACTCGTTACAGCCCTAATTCATAGTGAATATTGGTTTATTTTGAACGACCTGATTCATTGAGCTAAAACGGATCTTGGACATCTGTATCCCAAACTTCCACCAGTGTAACTCAGAGATAAATACCTGGTACTGAAAAGTACAACCTCTACAACACTGACAACATTTATTGCTGCCATCATGTGTGTGTTGTTCACTGTGATGGTGATTTTTACTGTATAGTAAAATAAATTTAACATCTCAATCCAAATGGTTACTTTCCAATATCAGTATATTTCATTTTAAAACTATTTTATAATGTTGATTCGATTAGCCTCAGAGAGATCGGTCTAATTGGATGGTAGGAATATAAGCTGATGAACTGATTTTGTTGATTTATCGTTACACCCCCAGGACTGTGTTGATGCTTTACTGAGTCTCACCCCAGCTGGAGGACATCCCAGCAGAAGACATGGGGGCCGGTCCCAGCAGCCCTGCAGACAGGTTGGGAGTGTCCCTGCGGCCCCTGAAAAACAGCCAGTCAGCTTTAGCTCTAAAACGTCTTGGCTTTGACTCCACAACAAAAGGCTGCAGCTTCTTTAAAGCCACCGAGCAGAATGAACACAGAGCTGTGTGTCTCACCCTCTGCCTGAAGGCAAGCTGGGGTCCCAGTCTGGATACCTTCATTTGAAAAGAAGAAACATCTTGTTAGGACATTTCCTCACACTGGAGGCAGAACTGCTAAAGACGAAAATGAGGCAGAAAGACGCAGCCAATATCATATATTATTACAGTATTATTACATACTGTATTTTATGAAGAGGAAATTGGGTGAAAAACAACCAAACTATGACCTGAACATTTCATGAAATACAATCCAGAAAACAACACTAAACTGGAATTTAAAAATAAATAAATCAGAATAAAATAAAACAAATCAGAAACGTCATCAGTCGTTAATCAACATTATGTTAAATTTGCTAAAAGACTGGAAAAGAGCTATGAAAGAGCACTGAAGTTGACCTAAATTTCAAAACATTTTGTAGTAAAATTGCTTTAAAATCTCTAATACATGCTAATTTTGCAAAAATATTTAGTGTGTTGCTTAAACATGAGCTTAACTCCAAATTAGACCCAGAAATCCTTAATAGATGTCAGGTTATCCAAAAAAAAACCAGCACATTGCTGAAACTAAACTCCAAAAAAAGCCTAAAATTCCTAAAAAAAACAATTAAATTACCGGTAGTCAAAAATGTTAGCTTGATGCTAAAATAGAAGCTAAACTCTACATTAGCCTAAAAAACCTTAGTAGATAACAAATTAGCCAAAAACATTAGCATGTTGCTAAAATATTAGCTAAATTACATTTTTTTTAAATTACTATAAAAGATTGAAAATATTCATGAACTGTTTTAAAAGCTTTTTGCTAATCTACTTAAAATTTTGAAATGTGAAGACTTTCTCATTCATTTCCTATGGGGCATATTTTGCTCAATTTTTCAAAACTTATAAAGTTTATGAATACCAAAAATACAAGCAGTAATTTTCTGAACAAGCTGAATGTTTTGATACCAAGATTGCTGAAATACCTGATAGTGTGATTGAGTATTTACGTGAAAAAATCATACGGAAAGGAAGAGAATTACTATAGTGTAAATGTTTACTTAGTACTCACACAATAGTAACGCTCATAGCTTTGTTTAACTTTACTACACTCCGACTCCATATTATATAAAGTAACAACTAATCAACTATTAAATTAGTCTTCGACTATTTTTATAGTTAAATAGTTGTTGATTAGTCGACTAATCGACTATTTTATAAGTTGATTATTCGTGGATTAATCACTAATCTTGGCAGCCCTTTTCACAAGTTACATTTTCAGGATCAAGAACTTTGTTCAGATGCGGTAGGTTTGGTTCCAGATAAACACGACCTGCATGTGCGGTTCACTCACATGTCCAGAAGCAGGCGTCTGTTCTCAGCATGTCGGAGGCCGGAAAGGTGCTGGTTCCACTCCTGCGGGTCAAAGCAGAATTACTGACATATACTCGATGCGAGGAGCATCACAGGGTGCTGCTCTCTGCTTCCTAACTGTCAGAAAACTATCCAAACTCAGAGAAGGGGGTCTAATTTTCACAGAGAAGACAGCAGGATGGAGGATGACTGAAGTTCAGAGTCTCATTTAAAGTCAAGTTTTTCTCTGACTGCTGAAAGGAGGAAATGACTGAAGTTGGTGAAAAGCTGAATGGAGCTGTTGTTTCACACTAAAGAAAAGTCTGTCATAACTGAGTCTGACTGCTCTTAAATGAGTGTGGAGCTCTAAGCTCCAGGTGCTCCAGGTCACAGCAAGCTCATCCAGACTGCCAGAACTTTCTGCCCTGAACTCTGCAGACTCAAGACGACGAGAGGAAGCTGTCAACCTCAACGGAACAAGACAGGAACCAGGAGAATGACAGCTGAACTACAGGACCTGACTGCCAAATGCTGAGAACTTCACGGTCAGAAAATGAAGCTCATCCTGAAAAGTGAATTAAATCAGAATTTATGTGAAGAAACCTGGAGCTCCAGCTGCTGGAAAAATGAGGATGATAAGCAGCCAAGGCTGAAGCTGAGCTCAAGTGTCTGCACTGAAATATTTACAGTAAATCCGAGAAGAAAAGAGGAAGCAGACTGGACGTACTCACCATGGTGGAATGAACATCAAAGTCACAAAGAGAGCACACATGGGGGAACATGGAGGGCATGACTCCCAAGAAGTCTTGGACTTTTCCGACTGACGGGGAGCCGATCCTCCTCTGCATAAAGACGGAGTCAGACTGCGATGGCCCCATGTCCAGCCCACCGTAGGAAGTTTGGTGGGAAAGCTCGGAGTAAGGCCTGTCTCCTCTCCCACCCCCACCGCTGCCGAAACTGGACCCGAGGCCCCGGCCCGAGGACATGTTCTGCATGGAACTGTACCCAAAGTCTGCAGAGGGCTTAGACCGGGCCAGGCCCTCACCCATGGAGGGGCCGCCCATCCTCCCCATGCGGCCTTCGTCCCAGCTATCCCTTCCTCCTTGAAATGCAGCCTCGGAGGACATGGAGGACACCGCCCGTCGCTCTCCTGCCTCCCCCTTGCGATTCTTGAGCTGCATTAGAATGCGAGGCAGCGTCTCCACGCTGATTTCTTCTTCTGGGATTTCAGCGAGGGCGTCCAGGTCGGAGGGCGACAGCCCCAAGCTGGCAAAGAGCTTCATGGTGCTGCCAAGATTGTTGGTGGTACCCCGCCGGGGCATCTGGGGACTTCCATCCGGGTGCTCCACCCCACTCATTCCCACACCTGAGGACATGCCCCCCATCGGCCGGCCTGAGCGCTGCTCATTCATGTTGAAGTTCAAGGTCTCTGCTGCAGCCAGGAGCCCACGACCCACAGAGAACGGTTTCTGACCGCCGTCTGACTGAGACATTACATCAGCAGGGGGCACTGCTCTCAGGGGCAAAGAAAAAGAGCCAAGCAGGTGGGGCAAAAGGGGTCTAAGGAGTGGTGGAGGGGGTAATGTCGGTCAACGCCTTGCTTGAATGATATAAAACCGGGAAAAGTGAAGCTGAACTCCTCTTGTCCGTTGAAGAACGTCTTACTTCTGCTGAAACACAATGAGGCAGAGACAAGCTTCAAACAAAGAGTCCACTGACAGCAGGTAGGGAGGCCATGAGCCACGTGACCCGCTACAAACAGCCACCAGTGCCGGTGTAGCTGGGATTTCTGCACAGGAAACATTTAAGAAAGCAGGAGACAGAAAGACCACTGCAGACTGAGAAGGAAGAGATGGACGTATGTGAGACCGTTTGATGGAGCCCTCAGACTCAGAGAAAGAAACGAGTGTCTCTAAGCGCTGCCTAAAGAGGCAGAGACCAAAAAAAAAACGGCGCAGAATCCCTGCAGAAGCTGCAGGAAACCTGCCCGTCTGTTTCCAGAGGTAGCACGCGCGAGAGCACGCGCGCTCCACGGAGAACTGCTATGCTAACTGCGCGAACACCGGCAGGTATTAAAATTAGTGGAGCGAGGTGAATATTTCTTTCACCACAATTCTTGAACAAACAGACTATGAATCTATTTAGAAAATGGTTCGTTTTATTAAACATTTTGAGGTTCTTCGTCACTCACAGTCAAAGCTAACTGTATCCTAATGGGACAATTGCTATCGAGCTAACACAAAATCACGATTTAGGAGTTAAAGTCCGCGTCTTTTTATCGGCTTTAAACATGAATCGCACAAATTACATTTTCGTCACTAACACCACTAAAAAAGACAGCTTTACTCGTAGACTTAGGGACTCTTACCCCAGTTTTTCTGGCTGCGCAATACGCTAGCAGCTATTGATGAAAAATGCAGTAAATAACACAACTCGAGACCAAAGTCTCGCGATATTTGGTTTTTCCTTCTTTTTGTTTGCTTTGGTGACATCTATTGATTTAGGAACATTTGCGCCACCTACTGTTTTGGAGTGTGAGTGTTGAACGTCATATGCATAACACAAATGAGAGCATAGTTTTGTTTGACAAAAATGTTGTTTAAATGTTGTTTGTTTAAAATTTAAAGTAAACCGATCATTTTCCCCCTCTTTTCTACTCCTGTTTTCTCCTCTCTACTCCCTAACTATTAAAAACGATATAATGTGGCACTATCCAATGGACTTTAAAAGTAATTTGGAGAC
>NC_050521.1:4485190-4519889 GCF_002922805.2 Oryzias melastigma | reverse complement strand
CGCGCCTTCATAACAACACAACAACGTTTACCTCAAAGGGAGAGGCGAGTGAGAAAACAGCAAACAGAAACAAAAGGAGTCTGCTGAACCACATCCATGTTTACAGAACAACAAAACATGAAACTTATGGTGAGAGTGTTTCAGTGATTCACCTACTAAATAAGGGCGGTGCCTGCATCTCCACTGTTCTCATCTATATCAACCTGATGGTGACAAATACATTTGAAATACAAGAAAGAAAAAGTGATTTTTTTCTATATTCATTTTTTTTTTTTTTTATTATTTATTAAAAAAAACAACTGACAAAGTGTATTAAAGAGATGAATGATTCTGGTTGTTGAAGCTATAAATTGAGGAGAAAAGTTAAAATGTTTCTTTAAGGGGGCATTGGTGAAGAAGTTCTGAAGTGAAACTCTAATAAACCTGTGACTAAGGAGAAAAATTCTTATTTATTTAAAACTCATGCTGGATCCAGGAACTTTTTCTGGAATCTTCTCTTTAAAATATTGACGGTCTGAAAAAAGCTGGAGATTCTGTCTTTGTCAGCTCTGTTGACACGACAGACAGTTAATAAGAATGTCTTGATATCTGATATTCAAGTCAATGGTTGACACCAGAACCTCTGGATCCAGAAAAGTCAGTAAGTTTCCACCGGAAGTGGGCTACCTTTACTACAATGATGCATTCAGGAGAGCTCTGGAATTAGCCAATCGGTTTTGTGGAAGCACATTCCAGCTATGTTCAGCAGTTTCAAGAATTCCCAGTAATATTGCAAATGTTCAGTTACACTTTATCCACAATTCTTCAGGGATCCCTAAACCGAATTTCCTGACTGAATCAGTTCCAAAAGCTCTCAAGCCTTCCAATACATCTAGGTGAACAGATTCACTAAAACAAAGTAAAGTAATCAAATAAAGGGCTTAAATATTTGCTTTTTTTCCCATTGTGGTTTGTTGTGGTTCGTGTAGATTAAAAGCATAAACATATATTAATTTAATACATTTACAGTCGAAGGTTAAAAGGGGTTATTTCATCGTTGTTCTCGCGGGAGAATGTAAAAACAGAAGCTGTCTGCTGTAAACCTTCCGCCGGAGAAGCGCTGCCTCTGTTGTTTACGTCCCTCTTTGGTCAACGTGCAGACATTGAACGCACCACAAGCGCTCAACCAATCAGAAAGTAGTGCAGAGTGACGCATGTCATGTAAACAAACAAGGGCCGCGCGGCCATTACAGATCGAGCCTCTGTTTTCTGCCGTCGATCAAATAACCTGCGCAGGTAATTTAAGTCATAAAAACGTCGCATTTGGCGCTCTAACTGTCTGTCCGGGAGTTTGTTCGAGTCCCCGCGTGGGTGTGTGAGCGCCGAGTTATCGCGGGATCTTCGTGTTTTTGTTTTCCAGGCGGTGGCGGCCATCACGTCGTAAAGTGTCTGCGCGCAGTTTAACGGCCTCCCTCTTTCCACAGACACCCCCTGGAGACATGAAGAACCCGAGCTTCGGAACCACGGCCCCCAGCCTGACCGTGAGCGGGGACGTCATACTGAGCAACCAGTTCAGCCCCGACGACGAGCCGTTCGCTGAGTACCTGTGGATGGAGCACGAGGAGGAGTTTAACAGACAGGTGAGGTGCGGGGGGGGGGGGGGGGGGATGTCCTGAGATGTGAGAGATGAAGCCTCACGAAGCATTTGAAGCTTCGTTTGCTCCACCTGTTGGACAAAAGAAGGGGTCCTAGAATCCTGGGGCCGCAAACAATTATTTTATCACTCGACTAGTCACTGATATTATTTTACCTATTAGTCGAATAATCGGGTCATGCACTAACTGGATTTAAAGCACACATCTTAACCATCATTAGCTTTAAACTAACTACAAATAATGACAATAAAGATGATAGTTATTAAACTTTTAATGAATCGTCCAGCCTGTGTCCTTCATTAATTTTTGGTATCAAAAACAAGATTAAATCTAATGTGAGAGAGATTAAGAATATACTTTCCACCAAACTTGTTTTGACAGGTGCCCCACCCCTCACGATGATGTAACAATTTAATGTAAGTTTTATATTTAAAATTGTGTATAGGGTCAAAGGTCACCTGTCAAAATGAGTTTGATGGAAAGTATATTCCTGATCTCTCCAATGAGGTCGACATCTGAAACAAGGAACTATTTTTCACTAAAGACAAAGTTTTGGTCTCCATCCATCCATCTTCTTGGCCGCTTCTTCCCTTTCGGGGTCGCGGGGGTGCCGGAGCCTATCCCGGCTGCTGAAGGGCGAAGGCGGGGTACACCCTGGACAGGTCGCCAGTCTGACGCAGGGCAGTTTTGGTCTCATTGACTCAAATAGTAAAACAAAGCACATTATTTGGTGCTGAACGCTAAAAACTTTGTTTACTACTCTCTGACTCCATATAATATAAATTAACAATTAATCCAATATTAAATTAGTCATCAACTTTTTTTAATAGTTGATTGGTCGACTAATCGTGGAAGCTCTACGTTTCTCACATTAAGAGTTGCATCAAATGTGGCAAAACCAACAGTCAAAATGAAAAATATAACAGTGTTTCTATAATATTCTCTGTTGTTTTGTCACAACTGTCCCAGTCTTATCTTACAGATATTTCTGTTCATGCAGAGGTTTACCAACACAACTATCAAATACAGAACAAAAGAAGCACTATTCCAAAACTGTTGTAGACTTTGAAGACACAGACTCGTGCGTTTTCATGAATGTGAGTACTAGAAGAATCCTCAAAGCAAACATCTGAGGTTCCTTAAAGGGTAACCAAACAGGGAAGTTGGAGGCAGACTCCATTCTCAGCCCAGATTTGAAAAATGTCAAAAAAACGGGGGCGGGGCTTGTGGAGGTGGACTGAGCGGTGGAGGTGTGGCCTGGATCTATGATTGACAGTTAGGTTAGCTTTATTAAGCTTTATGTGTGTTTTTTTTAACAGCACTTTGAGGTGTTTTAATAGGGAATAGGCTTTGTTACTTCACATTGTCAAGTTTATCAACCAATCCTCCTTTCTGGGCTTGGGTAATCAGCATTTACAAGCTCAGTTCTATAGATTCTTGCACAAAAGCAAAATCTGTTCATTTGACAGCAGTGTGTTACCTGTAACACTAGAAGGCGCAGTTCTTGCACTATTTACAGCTTAGTTTTTAGAAATAATAAAATTTGAATATACCACAACTTCAATCATTTTTCCAAGCTTTAATTTGTCAGGTTTTGTGAAAATTGGTTATAAAATGACAGAGCTAGCCCGATTTTTGTGGTTGATGCCTGCATGTCTTACATTGAAACAGCTGTGTTCTGTTGACGCAACTCAATGCATAACAATGGCGCCGGTGTGCGCATGTCTCTGTCTATAGCAGCGAACAGGCAAGGGTCAATCCAGAAATAAATATCAATGCTCAAGACGTTGCTTTTGCAATGGCCGACAGCGGGGCTGCCGGCGCAGCATAGAATCGGCAGGTCCGAAGGAGACCAGACTCTGAGAGTGGTAAAACGCCGCTAGCATCATAGCTAATAAATACTAACGTATTAAACAAATAAGATCGAGTGAAATGTTCATTGCAAATCCACCACCATGATGGAGTTCGCTGCTAACTCCACTCACCCTCTGTTCCCTAACATCTAAGTCCACTGGAAAGTTGTGTAAGCCAGGAGATTTTTGACAACCGAAGGCTATACACCTGGCTACGAGGAGCTGCACGGTGACGTCAGACTTCTGGGACTTACACCAGTTGACCAATCACAAAATTCAATGGTAAAACATCGTTTCAACCTGTAGGGGGCAGCACACAGACGGTTTTTGACTATATTTTAAGGAAAGTTTATTTTAATTTGTCAAAAAAATTGGCAACAACCATCAGACAGCAGTTTTAAAGCCCCATTTATAGAGGTCAACAGACAAAAAAAAGTTGATTTAGGGTTCGGTTACCCTTTCAAGAGAAACTCTCGGGTTAAAAAACTTTAAAGAAAATGCAGAGCAATGAAAAATAATGATATGTATTTGGAGGAGGACCAGGACCTGCTGCAGCTCATGTGTTCTGGGTTTAAGGTCAGGACTGCATAATCAGCAACCTGCTGAGCAGCTTCACCTTCATGGGAGGAGGAGGCCTGTTTGGACATCTGACTCCGCCCTTAGTGATGTCACTACTTGCTCTATGGACCAAGAATAAAGACTATTTGATGCTTTTATATTTGGTAAAGCACCATGACAAGGAGACAAACATGGTGCTGTTCAGGGATGTCCAGATCTGGTCACGTCGTTTTAGACTCCACTGAAATGTTGTCTCTCTAAACATATTTCAATCCTATTAATACAGACAAATACTCTACTGAAAGTCTGCATGTGATGAATGGATCACGAGTACGTTAGTTTGAGCAGGAGGTGCTCAAAAACGTTCAGTAAAGATAGCGACACATTCACAGATTTGGACTTCCAGGATCAATAAATCTAGTAATAAACTGACAGCAAGTCTCTCTATTGGTTTGTCTTAATGCACAAAATGATCTTCTAGGATATTTCAGAAGAAAAAAAATCAGCTTTTTGTTTATTTTTAATGAGATTGCCGCTTCTGACAGACGGCAGTGAGACGCTGTCATGGAACCGTCTATAACATTCATCTCCGGAAAAAGTGAAAAGAAATCCAAAATGTATCAGAAACAAGCAAAAGTAGTAAACGTTTACATTGATGTGATTCAGTCATGAATGCTCATCATCATATTCATTCTATTGAAATGAAATATATTAATTTAGAGTCATTACTTTTAATGGAGCTATGACTCACATGTAGATAGATAGATAGAACTTTATTAATCTCCTGAGAAATTCAGGAAACTGATTAAGGATGCAACGATTCTTTGTGAATTGAATAAAAAAGCAATTCAAACTCGTCAACATGTTCATCAATGCATAAATTTAGAAAATCTGTTTGTCTCGGCCTGTGACTAAATGTAGAAAAATGCAGAGCTGATGACATTTCTTCATGCAGACCTGCCTGTGTGCGTAGCTGTGTGTTCTTCATCTGTGCTTCCCTCCTGGGAAATTCTCGCAGCTCCTTAGGATTTAAAAGTTTCACACAAGTCTGTCCCTCCAGGATTTTGCGATGTTGCAATCACAACTATTAACACAAATTCAAGCAAAGCCGAGATTTGTTGCTCACCCTGGAACGTTACATTTTCATTACAACTTTACATTTCTGACCAGTCTACCGTCATGGTGACGACGCAGCTTCACGACTGTTTCACTTCTGACTTCTGTGCTTCTTGTGTTGAATGTGAGCGCGGGCGAGTGCACGCTCAGCGGGTGGTGGGGATTGCGCTGAGCGGGCGCGGGTGTGGAGCGGTCCGTCACACATGGAGCACAACATGAACCGAGTATGAAAGGATTTGTGATCTTTTCATTATTCTGTATAATTGTTTATTTGTATTGAATCTTTTCTGTTAGCAGGAAAACAGACAGTTTGATGTGAGGGGAAAAAGAAAACGGACTTAAAATATCTTTAATTCATTGTGTTGAGAAAAAAAATCATGACTTTAAAACTGTGAATTGAATCGAATGGTGGCTTGACGGAATCGTTCCATCCCCACATCTGATCCAAAATGAGAGTTCTGAAGTCACCAGACTTTCTCACATGACTAATCATCACTGATTTATATTACTCCATTGTTAACTGTTTTTACTTGATTGGTGAAACTACTTCACAAATGTTGTTTGAGTGGAAATTGATTAAAAAATGTTATTAAAATGAGGAAAAAACCTGGATGTGTTTATTCAATTTCTGCATTTTCTAATGTGTAACTGAAGTATCGGATTGACGAATACAGACTGATGGGTCATCCGTAGCTCTGTTCCCTCCTGACATGAGCGACATGTCGGCCCTCACAGAAGCCTGTGTGACCTGCGTGTTCTGCACCTGTGTGCAGGTGGAGGAGGAGCTGTGGGAGGAGGAGTTCATCGAGTGCTGCTTCCAGGAGATGCTGGAGGAGGAGGAGCAGTGGGAGTGGTTCATCCCGTCCAGAGACCTCCCCGCCACCAGCGTTAGCCAGCTGCAGGACCAGATCGGCCTGCTCGTCCTCGACCCGGACGTCCACCCCAGCACTGACGGCCTGGACTCGGTGGTGAGTTCAGTCGGCCAATCAGGAGCTAGAACTTCAGTTTTACCTCTGAGTCCCTCCTCTTATTCCTAACGGTTGTGTGCTCCCCCCACCAGAAAACCAGCAGTCTAAACCCCAACGCCAAGGAATTCACCCCGGGCATCCAGAAGCACGCCATGTGACCCAGCTAGGCTCCGCCTCCTCCCCTTAGTCCGCACTGGGACATCACGTAGATGTCTGCTGTATTTTCAAGCCGTCACTCGAACCTTTAGCTGATGTGTTGCCAAAGTTCAGCGCTCGACTCGCACGTGTTCAAGTTCACTTAGTTGTTCCCGCGACCTGTTAACGCCCCCCCCCACTTGTATGTGTTCTGAATGTAAATCAGCTGAGAGGAGCGTCACTCTCTGCAGAACTCCAGCGGCGTTCTGTCGGATCTCCTGTAGGTGCTGCCCCGCCCTCCAAGCACTTTCTGCTCCAGTTTTAGTTTGACGTGTTACTTTCAGAGCCGATCTAGTCCAGCTTGACTAGCAGTTTGGGTGTGTCACTTTCTAATGAGTTTGTGGCTGTTTTCCCAGCATCCTTTGTGTTTCGCTTTCGCTTGCTCTCGCTCGCTGCCTCATGTATTGTTGTTGTTTTTTCTAAACGCACAGAAAGTACTGTATAAAAAGTGAAATAACAAAGAAAAAGTTGTAAAAAAAATCTATTTTTTCTTAAACTACTTGAAAATAAATGTTTATGAACAAAATGAGCTCCAGCTTGTTCTTCTGGTGTGGGTTGGAACCAGCAACCTCGGCTGCTGTTTTTTGGAAACAGCAGCTGCAGCTGTTGTTTAAGAACTGACCAATCAGCAGGGACAAAAGGGATCATTACCTTACATCAATCCTCAAAGAGGCATTTAAGTGCAGAGGCTGCTGCAGGAAACGATGACTCTGGAGAAGATAAATGCTGAAGATACTTCAGGACTCGTTTAACTGCTCAGTTAGGTGTTTTTAAAGAAACTACTTGAGAATCAAATTGTTTTTGACCAGGAAGAATTTTGTTTTTGTAGAAACTGTCAGTTTTCCCCTTTGTGCATCTCCTCTTTAAGCTCCGGTTCATTTTCAGTCAAAAAAGATAGAAGCTCTAAGTCACTGCAGTTGTTTCTCCTCTGTTTTCCAAACAAAATCTGAACAAAAAAGCAGAACATTTGACCTTCTTCACCTGAATAATAAAGAAAATCGCAAAGAAAGAAAAACATTCATTGATTCACAACATATTGATTAAATAGAAATGCTGTTTTTATCTGAATTTATTTTATAAAAGTTCATCATCATCATAATAAATGCAACAAGAATGTGTTAAAAACAGACTTCTTGTTGGAATGGGAAGGAAACGTCACAGTTGTAGTTGTGAGGGTCACCCAGCAGGGGGCGGTGCTGCCTTTGCTATGTTGCTGCTTCCTCATTCTTCAGGTCGTTTTCAGCAGGGGTGTGCATGCTTCCCATCTCAATGATTCCATACTTGTCCTGACACATGGTCCACAAATTGACACATAAAGGATTCATCTCTGAATCATGTATCCTATACAGTCCGATTCTTTTACCAAAAACGCTAAAATCTAGATATTCCTTATTCCCATGCCAGTTAAAGCTATAAATAATAATGGAGGGTATTTGACAGAGAAATGTGTTCAGGCATTGACTTGGAAGAAGCTAGCTTATGAAAAAATAAATAGAAAGAGAAACTGTAGTTTGCCAGAAACTGATTATTTATTAGCTAACATTTCAGCTACATGCTAGCTACTTTGGCTAATTTAGTTTTTTTTTTTTTTAAGATATTTTGGATTTTTAGCTAAATGTTTAGCTGCATGCTAGCTGTTTTGGCTAACTTTTCTAGGCTACTTTGGCATCTAGCAAACATTTTAGTTAGATATCAGCTTCAGCGTTTTCATCTATCAGCACTAGCATCTTTAGCAGCCAAATTCAGCTTACAGCATTCACACTAGCATTATTACAGGTAATGCTATATATCTAGTTTTAGTTAGTTTAAAACTAATGATGGTTCAGATGTGTGCTTTACATCCAGTTTGCGCATGATCCAATTAGTGGACTAATCGGAAAAACTAATCTGTGATTAGTTGACCATAAAATAATCGTGTACATCCACTGGTTTTTCACCAGTGTCCCAGACGTATTCTGAGTAGGGGCAGTAGGGGGCAGCAGAGTGATCCTGGGGTCCTCTGACCCCCAGGGACATGATGAACCTCAGGAGGAACTCTTCTCTCTGAGGCTGCAGCCATAGATCAGCTGCACCTCCATTGTGGCCCGACAGACCAGCACCGCCATGCATGCTGATGAGAGTGCACGCCAGAGAGGGCGTGGCCTCAGGATGCAGGTCACACGTTTGATTGGTTGGAAGATCATGTCAGGGAATGTGCTGCAGCTACAGATGTCTGCACAGAGCCAGCAGGTCACGACCCGGCGTCGGTGTCAGGAACGCCCTCCGCCTCCCTCTGCATATCATCATCACCTCAATTACCACCATCATCATCGTCATCGCCAGGATCAGAGGCGGAGCAACATGCGGGCTCTTTGTTCTGTCTGAGACCCAGAGGAGAAAAGTGGGCATGTTGTCTGACCAAGTCCAAACGGTCCTCAGCAGAACTCCAACTGTGAAGGTGGAGGCACACGGGCGGCTCACCCTCTTGAGGTTCAGGAAAGGTTCTCTGTCAGCTCAGATCCCTCCTACAGATTCCTCATGCAAAATAAAATAAAGTCAGAACTTGTGTGAAAATATATTATTTATTTTATTTTATTTATTTTAAGAAAATAGCAGAACTGTGAGTAAAAGTGTAAATGTGGTTGGGCAGAACTCACATGGTACGTCCTGATGAGATCAAAGGAAGGCGTAGCTCTGTGGGTCCTGAGGATCAGGGTCAGCTTCAGCAGACGGGTTCTCCTCTCAAGACTTAAGTGCCTGATTCTGAAGGAGGACTTGAGTATGGGATCTTCTCTGCACAAACACTCTCAGATATACTCTAAATCAGGGTTCTCAAACTCAGTTTCCCTTGGGGGCCACTAGAGGCAGAGTCTGGTTGAGGTTGGGCTGTATGGAGTTCCATTTGAGCCAAGAATAGGTTTTTGCGTCCACTGTCTAGATCAGGAGTGTCAAACTCAATCACACAAGGGGGCAAAATCCAAAACACATCTTAGGTAACGGGCCGAACATGATAAACATTTATTGAACACTCTAAAACTGCATATTTAAAACTCTAAACCCCCGGGTACTGGTCTGTGGACCCCTTGCCACCGGGCCGCGGAAGAACTAATAAATAATACCTGTTTTTTTTGTACGAGACGGAAATCTTTTATTTAGAAAATCGACCGGATTCTCTCGATTAGCTTGAGTGCTAAAAGAAGTCTGGCGGCGTGTAACACAAGAAAAGGTGCATATGGAACCTTTCTTTGAACAGGTGATTCTCACACACCGCGGCTGTTTGCAGAGAGATGTGACTTTCATGAACGAATCTAATCTTTTGAACGGTCATAGAAATGCTCAAACAAGAACATCCATTAAGATGCACATTTAAGAGAAGCTGTGAATGCGATTCATGAAAATACTTCCATAGAAATAAGAGAGAGTTGCGCGGCACGTTAAAGTATGTGTGTGCAGGGGGAGGGGCAATCAGTCATAGTCATGAGTTTTGAGTTCCTCTGTTTTGTAAAAAATGTTTTTGTGGTAAAATGTTTCACTTGAAGGTTTCGCATGGCGTGGTTAAAATTTGCGTCCTTCCTGTTCTTTGTAAATTGAAACTTCACAATCGAAGCGATTGCTTTGACACTTTTTGTTGGTCGACAGAATGCTGGTTGCAGAGCCCGTCTAGAGGCGGGGCGTGGTCTTTTTCTGTGATCATAACAAATGTGTCCTGCGGGGTTTTTGTCACAGACGTGTCCTTCTCTCAGGTGAATTCAGACAATTCAGGTTATGAAACAGTCGGCCCTGAAACAGACAAAAGACGTGTGTAAAGTGATTCAGGTGTGATTAAAGATAGGGGTGTGCCAAAATATCAATATATCGTGATATATAGTCCTGTGATTGAATCTTGATGGGTTCTCACCAAGTATCAATCTTTTATTTTTATTTGAAGAGACTGTAAAAGTTGGGCTGGGTTGATAAAATAGATAAATCGATTTGAATCAACTTAAACTTAATAGATCAATAATCGATTAAGAAAAAATCGATTAAGCATATAAAGTTAAAGTCTGCTAGCTTGATGCTTTAATAGAATTTCCCATAGAACGGCTAATGCTAACGCTCGGTTGATGTAAACAAACATTGCTGACTAAATGAACATCTTTATAAACTCAGACATGAATTTTACAAACTCTTCTGAGAATATATTTATTAAAGTAATCATTTGTGGTCTAAAACATCGTTTTTTTTCTGCTCATACTTTCTTCTTCTTCTGGAATAAGGTGTAATTCTATAGTGTGATCGCCACCTAGTGTCCAAACTGAACCGTCCTCCAGGAGAAGCAGAACAATGTTTCCAATGTTAATGATCTGAACATTTTAGTTAGAACTTCTCCTTTAGAGAATCCATGTAACACTGGATGATATTAACAATCTCATTATTTCACTGATACATTTACAGTATGTGAACTGGATCAGATTAATATGAATATATTTAAAACATACAGTAGATTATTAATGTATTTCTAAACAAATGTGTATAAATGTGTAAATCGTGTAAAATGGAATCGAATTGAATTGAGGGGATCGCAAGAATCGAAAAAAAATTGGAATCGATTGAATCGTTTCTAGATATTATTGATACCCAGCCCTATATAAATTGTTATATTCATCATCTTTTGGTGAGACGTTCCTTTGGAGGTAGATGGGGGGGGGCACGTTGTGAGACTGACTGTCACAGGCACCAATGTTTGGCAGCTACTTGAATTATTTAATTTTTATTCTGTTTACAACAATTCTGCACTAATTAGTGGCTCTACTGTTCATATTTACTATTGTTAACACTAACTTTACAGATAATTCCACTTGTCAAATGCTTGTCAAAGACGTAGTGTTACTGATTTCACAAATGTTACACTCAAATGTCTAGTGAATGTTTAACAAAATAAGATTTATTATGATTCTGTTCAATCTAAACAATAAATGGGGATATATTTTCCTAAAAATATGTCTTCCTCTATAATATATAATGTGAGTTATTAGAGATGATTGTTATCAATTATCGCAGTATTGCGATATCAATGATATCATGAGGTACCCTGCCCTCAGCGTGTCATTTAAACAATCAACAGAGAGGAAAGTGAACTCCAAATTCATCAGCACCAAACCTGAAATCTGTGCGTTTGGTGGAATGTCCTACAAAAACACGACTTCTGCAGACAAACCTCCCCTTTCTTGTTCTTTTGTTTCTTTTCAGTCATCATTTTGAAAGTTTCTTAAACTTGGAGGCTTCAGCGTCGTCTGTCCTTCACTGTGTCTCAGTTCCTTCGCCCCTGAAGAGAAAAAACGGTGCAAACACAACGAGAGGACCACAAATGACCTCAGAGCTGATGATGCAGGGAGGCAGATTGACCCCCGCGTCCTCCTCCTCCTCCTCCTCCTCCTCCTCGCAGCTTTCAGATGCAAACGAAGCAGACATATGGAGAGGAGGTGTCTCCTCTGCAGCCCTCCTAAAGATTCAGATTGTATGACAAATCACGTCCAGGGCGGCCCGGCCTCCTCCACCCACCACACCCCCACACAACAGCTTCATTAGGCTGAAAGAGGAGAGTTTTCGCAGCTTTGTCGAGTCAAGGCCCACGGCTCCTTCTCTCCTCTTCAATTACTCCTTTGTTGCAACGAATTCAAGTTATTGCACTCCAAACCGTGCACATCCCCCCAACCTCCCCCAGTCTCTCTGAACCTCACTTGACCGCAGTTTCAGTTTCTGCTGGGATTTCATCGTCTCAAACCGAGACGTTTCTGAAGGTTTTTTTTTTAAATATTTATAGCAAAAGTTTTAAGTGTTTTCTGCAGAAGTTTATTTTCTGATCATTGACTTTACAAAACATTTATAGAATTAGTTAAATTAATATAAAAAAATATATATTTAGACTTTTTTAAAGAAATTATCACCTAAAACTTCGGAGGCGTCGCCGGTGACGCCCAAACACAAAATCTTGAACATAAGTTTTTAACCGTTAACACGATCATTCCAGTAGATTTATAAGGAGAAACACTTTAGCTCCAGTGTTAAAGGGATAATAATTACAAAATATGAAGAAAAATGGGCAGATTACAAGTTTGTTTGTCGTTTTCTTCTTTATTATCAAAAGATGTTGATTTTTTTTCTTTCATTTGCATGAAAGCCTTTTAAAATACATATATAAAATAAACATGTAATAAAACTTGGTCCAGACATTATAAGTGTCTTTCTTACGTACTTGCTAAAAATGTGTTTTGTGTCTATTTGGGTATATTATTTCTATTTCTAAAAAAAATTAATCTAAAGCATGTTTCAAAGTCCAGGCCCAGGGGCCGGATCCGGCCCTCCTAGTAATTCTATCCGGCCCTCCAGATAATTTTATTTCATTGTTATTAATGACCCGATGCTATCTTACGCTCATTTCTAACTCGTATAATTTTGACAAAATGTATTTTTATGGAGAGTAAAATATTGAAAGTTATTTAAGGTTTAAGTTGATTTATTCTGGAATAATATTCCTGTCTTTTCATTATTCAGAATCATGTTAAAAAGTTAGTTTTAAAGTTTTGAAAATTGGCATTCTGCTAGCTTTTAGGATTATTTGGGTGTTTTCTAATATTTTTTTAGGATTTTTTGGAGTTTAGCTAATATTTCAGCTACATGCTAGCTGTTTTGGCTAATATATGCCCTTTTTCATGTTTTTAGGTTATTTTGAAGTTTAGCTACAAGTGCAGCCACATGCTAGCTATTTTTACTAAACTAACTTTTTTTTGCTTTTTATGCTAATTTTGCCTTTAGCTAATATTTTAGCCAGCTACCAACTTCAGCATTTTCAGCTTTCAGCTTCAGCGTTTTCAGCTATCAACTTTAATGTTTTTAGCTATCAATTTCAGCATCTTCAGCGGCCAAATTTATCTTTTACAGTATTAACACTATCGCAATTGATTCTTTATATCTACAACATAATTATGTTAAAAGGTTAAAATTTTAAAGTTTTAAAAATGTAGTTTTAGAGTGTTCTATAAATGTTTATCCTGTTCGACCTCAAGTGTGTTTTGGATTTTGGCTCCTGTGTGATAGTTTGACACTCCTGATCTAGAGAAAGAGATGAGTCGGGGACATTTTCTGCCAGAAAACTTTTCATCTTCACAGTTTCCCCTCAGATTTGAGGTACAGGGTGAAACAGCCTCAAAGTTCTTCTGGAAAACCTTTGACCCCGAAGATCCAAAAGTCTGGATCCATAGTCTTGCAGCTTTTTTCTCTTCTTTGACTCTTTCTGTGTTTTTCCAGTTTGACTAATCTCGTCTGTTTTGTTCTTTTCAGCAGAGATCTGTCCTCCTCCTCTCCCTCCTCCTTCATCACCTCTCTGCACACAAACACGAGGCGTGATCAAATACAGTTCTTTGTCGTGGCTGTCTGCAGTTATCGATCTGTTTCCTGTCCTCAGGACCGTCTGTCGGGTCAGGGAGGTTCGGATGTACCGGAACGTCGCCGCGGTAGTGGCGGCCTCCATCAATCTGCCGCCGCTTCCTTTCTCTTGTCTGTTCTGTTTGCTCACAGCGATAATTTACCTCCAGCTCCGCCGACATCCACGCCACAAAGAGGCCGTGAGGATTTATCTGCGGCAGGCCACCGCCATGGCAACGCCACGGCCCGAACACAGCACCTGAAAGGAGGCTGTCAGGGCCGGACACCCATCTTCACCTCAGCTTCCTCCCGCAGAGGGAGGAGCAGGGGCGCAACGCAGCCAACACACATGCATGCGCTCACATTAGTGGGCGTCTGGAGTGTTCATGTAATAAAACAATATTTATTTACTAAATTAGCAGGAAAGTTCAGGGTTTATCAGCCTCACGTTGACTAATCTTTTCCTTTCTTAAAGTCCCCCTCTGATGAAAATCCTGTTTTTAGAGTTTTTAAAATGTCTGTGTGTCATTTTTCTTATAAAAGAGAACAATTGTAATAAGAAATAATTTTGCTTTTATATTTCTGAGTATTTCTCCTTTTAAATCAATCAAACTGTCTTGGACAGACTCTGTTTGAATGAATGATCTTCTTTCCATCAACAGCTCTGCTGCACATGCACTAAACCCTCATCTGTTCCTAGTGTCTAGTTCAGGTTCTGGAGAAGAGAAGATGGTATCTTCACATTGACTGCAGTCAAATGAGCCGCCGTTCACATTTCTGTGGTCAGACAGGTTGGATCAGGGGTGGGACTGATCAACTCAGCTCCAAAAGCCACGCCCCCTCAGAGGAGATTTTGGAAACAGAGGCTTCAGATCAACATGAAAAATGTACTTTTGAGACATTTGGGTTGTTGGATTTTGGTTAAAAACTTCATAATCATGGTTAAAACACAACTGGGAATGTTTGCGGCCATGCAGTTTCAAATTGAAGTCAATGGAACAGACGCGATGTGGACAAAATTTAAATATCTGAAGGTCGACAGGTCGCTGGGTCACATCTACCAATCAGGAACTCAGCTTTGGGCATGTGACATTTTCAGTGACTCGATCAGCGGGTAGAAAATTAACCTGCGGAGTGTGGAGGCTGCCAGCTCAAGTCTCATCGAGACGTTTAAAAAAAAAAGGAAAAAGGTCTCCTAATTTTCATTTTTCCCCCCTCAGGTTAATACGAGACAAGAGCCTTCAAGCTCAGACAAAGAGACACAGAAACACAGTGGAAGTGGCTGTCATACAGACACAGCCCCCTGTACCGGGAAAATCTTTGAATAATAATCATATAAACTCAAACATGGAGACATGATTACTGATGATTTAGTAGAACTCTTCACAATAAAATAACCTGATCTCTCAACATCATCTGTGTCTTCATACATTCTGAGTGAGAAATCCACAGACACCGTTCCTTATCGTGATCATCCTAAAAGCATTACCTGGAAGCTCCTCCCACACTCGGCCGCGGTGTCAAACTCAGGGACACACTTACTTATTGACAGGCGACGAGCAGCGAAGTCTTCATGCGGGGAAAGAGGGGCGGGGCACATGAATTTGTCAAACGAGGACACTTTGCTTGCTTTTTAATTGATTCAGGGAGCAAACTTTGAGCTGTTGAGCAAAGAAACTCTTTGTTACTCTAGACCAGGAGTCTGCAACCTGCAGCTCCAGAGCTACGTGTCAAAGTAAAGGCCCGGGGGCCGGATCCGGCCCTCCGGGTCATTATATTTGACCCTCCAGATAATATTTTATTGTTATTAATGGCCCGATGTTATCTTGAGCTTATCACTAACTTATATAATATTTACAAAGAAGGAGGATAAATTATTGAAATTATTTAGCCTTTTTTCAGTTTTCTGGCTGTTTTGGAGTTTAGCTAATATTTTATTTGACTTTCAGTGTCAGCGTTTTCAGCTATCAACTTCAGCATTTTTATTGATTAATTTCAGCATCTTAAGCTGCCAAATTCAGCTTACAGCATTCACACTAGCATTATTGCAGGTAATGCTATATAACTAGCTAATAGATGTAAAGTTTCAAAAATTTCACTAAATGTTTATCCTGTTTGGCCCGTGATCAAAGGTGTGTTTTGGATTTTGGCCCCTTGTGTGATTGAGTTTGACACTCCTGATGACAGTCTAGTCAAACTTTTTTAATCTTTGAAAGACTTGAAAATAGATCAAGATAATTGGGTCAAACAAAAGAAGATGCTCAAGATGACAAGAATTCTGTATGAGTTTATTGAAAAGCGGGTGCTGGAGGTTTACAGATAAAAGCATGGCTGTAGGGCATCTTAAGCATATATGGTTCATGTTACGAGATTTCTCATCGTTTTTTAGTCCCTCCTGCATCCCCTCTTTGAGCTGAACTCATCCTTCCTTCCTCCATCCTCCTCTCTCTCGCTTATCTTTGAAGTTTTCATTTTTCCCTCACAGTCCTCTTCCTCTTTCTGCAGCTCTGGACTGTAAAAGGCATCCATGTAGCATCTGTTTGACCACTTTGAAGAGCAGGCTGTAAACCTGGAACCTCCTCCTTCTTCTTGTGATGTTGTGCTGCAGTCTGCCAGCGTTTAGGCTGCTCCTCCCTCAGACTCTGTGTGTGGCTCAGAAACGCCATCAAACCTCGTAAAACAGAGACATCATCAGTCCTCTTCTCAGAGGACGGGCTTTTTCATGAATATTTTCCATTAAAAACTGGCTTCACATTCAGGAGCTCATCTTCATCACACGGTCCTCATCTGTGCACAACCTTCACCTCAGGAGAACATCCAGAGAAACTCCTCATTGATCTGCATTCAGAGAAGAACCTTTGAAAACAGCAGCTGATTAATAACAGGAAAAAGTCAACAAATAAATCAAAATGACTAATACTAACTTCAAAGAATTGAAAAACTCATTTGATCAGCATGATCTGTTGTTTTTCAAACCTGTCATCAGTTTTCAAACATATGAAGGATCCTCTCACCTGACTGAGCTTCAAGATCCAGAGACCGTTGGATCCATTTCCACGAGTCCTGGGAGTCTGTACACCTTCACCTTGTTTCTGACACCTACATCATGTCCTGCCCACTCCTCATCTGATCCTGTCTACACTCCAGGTAGTTCCTGCTCTGCTTAAGCTGCTGAGGTTCTCCTCTCCTTTACCAGATGGTTGTTCTTCCTGCTCACGGTCGGCAGGTCCAGCCTTGTTGATAGTTTTTGTCTGACTGTATGACTGATTTGTAGTTGTTTGTTGCTCTTCCTCTGGATTTTGGATACTGGACTTGCTTGCCTTATTTCAGGATTGACTGTGTATGACCCTGGTAGTGGTGAACAAGTGAAGCCTCACGAAGCACTGGGGCTTTCTTAACACTTGAAACGATTCAAAGCTCAAAATGCCTTAAAAAGCCAACAGACTATGAAACAATGGACGGCCTCTTGTGCAATGAGGTGTGAAGTTTAAAAGCAATGACATTCAAAGCTTCCAACATCATCGATCATGAGACATCAGTGTTCTGACACAAGCGCCAAAAAAACTCTTTAAATCCCTCAGCCTTAGGAAGAGCAACAGAAATTCCAAAGCCTCCGTATCGTTTGTCTGTCACTAGACAACTAATGGACTCGACCACTCTGGAAACTGGACTTAGGCTAGCTCAGGGGTCAGGAACCTTTAACAGTAAAAGATCCATTTGGGCTCGTCTCCTACTGATCCAAACCTAGAAGGAGCCGCATCGTCTTGGTTTAGCCTCTAAGAAATTGGGATTTTCATTCATGACCTTCTTTTTTTAAATAATAAATATGAATTTTGTCTATTTTTCGGCACGAACAAAAGCAAAAGCATGAAAAGAAAATAGCATCTCTCACAATGTCATTTTTTTCAACTTATTTTCAAAATAAAAGAAGCTCTTTGCCAAACAGGATCATCTCAGTGCAGCTCTGGACAGCTAGTATCCAATGTTGTGCAGCATAAGATAATATTTGTTTTATCTCATAAAAGATCAAACTTTTTACCAAAGTTTTACTTTACATATAAAATCTGTTCATTCTGGAGGTAGAGTTGATCAAACTAGACGTCTTCAGGTCAAGAGGATGTAAAAACCTACATAGTTTATTGTCTATGTGAACCTCAGACATCAATTTATACATTTAATTAATCTAAATGTAATAAATACGAATAAAGTAATTATTACTTCAAAAATGTGATATTTTACTTTTGTTGTCTTTTGTTCTTTTTCCCTCTTTGTTCTCATCAGTCTTACTCTGCTGGGTTTTGTTATTTTAGTTTGGGGTTGGATCTTGGTAGTCTTAGTTTGCAGACTTTGTTTATTTGTTTTCTTTAGGTAGTTTTGGTTAGACAGACATTATCAGGAGCTGCTGACTCTGATGGTCGACATGTCTGGGTCAGCAGTCTCCATGACGTTTTTTATGATTGACCAAAGAGCCACAATGGAGATAAAAGAGCCACATGTGGATCTGGAGCTGCAGGTTGGAGACTCCTGGTTTAGGCGTTCAACAGCCCTCGTCAATGCAACCACTTCCAGGGACATGTCTATGTTAACAAGCCTTTTGGGTTCTCTTGCATTTATGTGTAGCTATTCACAATTTTAAGACCATCCTGTGGGTCTACAACGCACCGCCACTGAACGTGCACTAAAAGTTACACCAGGTCAAACTTTGACCAATCAGGTACTTGGATTTGATAGTGACCTAGTTTTTAATTCACCAACTGTTTAAAAAATGGAAAAATCAAGGAGGAGTCAATAGCTGCGGTTTGTGCCCGGCTGGAATTCTATGACACAGTCTTTCATATGTCGGAATAGAGCTGTGAAAGAAAAATTCTGGAGCCAGATTCACCAGATTTGCACCACTTTGAGCCTCTTTGAGTTCAGTGTGAACAATCTGATCCAGTTCACATACTGTAAATGTATCAGTGAAATACTGAGATTGTTAATATCATCCAGTGTTACATGGATTCTCTAAAGGAGAAGTTCTAACAAAAATGTTCAGATCATTAACAGTGTAAACATTGTTCTGCTTCTCCTGGAGGACGTTTCAGTTTGACCACTAGGTGGTGATCACACTATAGCTGCACACCTTATTCCAGAAGAAGAAAGCATGAGAAAAAAACAATGTTTTAGACCACAAATGGTTACTTTAAGAATTTTTTCCTTAAAAGAATCCATGCTTGAGTTTATAAAGATGTTCATTTAGTCAGGAATGTATGTTTAGGTGGAAAATAGGTGGGAAATTCCATTTGTGAGATTTTCAACAAAACAATTCAAGAATCTGCAGATAGATGTAAAAAATTTAAAGGTTGTTTGAAATGTTTTCTTTTGAAAGAAAAATCAGCAAAAAAGAAATTGTGAGGATTTGTGGATCGTTGTCCTCCAGGGGGCGCTGTAACAGCGCCCCCTGGAGGACAACGATCCACAAACCCTCACAATTTCTTTCTGCAGATCTTTTTCTTTTAAAATCCTCCTTCTTCCCTTTTATTTCTTCATCTGTAACTTCTCTCCATCGTTACAAGCTTTGAGGCCGTGCACTTGTCCATCCGGCCCTGAACTCTGCAGGTATTTTTTTTTCCTTTAGATAGAGGATTTTGCCGCCGGGCCTCACGGAGGCTTGTGCCGGCCCTGCAGCCGGGCGCAGATGATTTGTGTGCAGCCTGGGCTGGGTTTTGTTCCTGCTGGGGCCCCATTTGAATGAGAATGCTGCCAATAGAGTGGCTGAGGCAGAAAGAAAGCAGCACAAAAGGCCAGAGGAGCTGAATTTGGGCAAAGGACAAACCAGGACAGGAGTGAAAAGAAGTGCAGGGCGGACGGCCACAATGGAACAATTCACCTTATAATGGCTTTGATATATTATACATGCCTGAAGACTCTAAACATTGTGTAATTATTTATAAATGGCTGCCCCCCCTCCTGCAGAATAAAGCAGCAGAAAGACTCTGCAGGTCTCTGCTTCTCCTCCACTGAGCTGCAAACCGAATAAATGAAATAATTAATGGAAAGCTGCATGCCTGTCTCATAAAGATGTCTTTAAAAAGCACTTATAGAAAACTGGCCGTGTGCACGTGAGCGTGGACGCGTAAACGGCCGTCTGCAGACAGACTGAAGGAGAGGAGCTGCAGAATGTCCTGCTGCTCTGTTTGGGTCACCTGCATAACAAAGAAACGCTCAGATCGACCATCCTGGAGGAGGAAAGGAGGACGTGTTATTACTGTCAGGTCGGGCAATTCTTTCAGGATTTTCCAGCACCTCAAACCAATTTACGCTTTCAGAAAATTAAACAAACTTTCAGGAATGTCACAGAAACAGAAACTTAACATTTAGCAGCTGAAACCACTTTCAGACGTTTTATTTTTCAATTATTTTAATAAACAATTTATTTAGAAGAGAAAAACTCATAAAAATTACACTTTTACATCTGTAATTACTGTTGTTTTTAGGAATTTTTTTTAATTAATATTTTTTAGTTTTTGTTTGCTTTTTAGTGAAAATAACTTTGGACACTTTTGGTTTGGAAGAGAAAGATGTAAAAAGATTTTTTTTAGGATGACAAGTAACTAATTCATTTAATAATTTATTGCATTCCTTTAATTATACTAGCATCTTTGACCCCCCTCCATATAAACCTCAGTCTCACCTTAGCACCCCCCCACCCCACCCCCCGCGCGGGCACACCTGTGGCAGAGCTGCTCCAAAGAATAGAATAGAACAGAATAGATTCAATTTATTAGTAATTGTCCCATACCGAAATTTAGAAATGCTTTTAAGAGTTTAAGAATAAAGTAAAATGATAAGATAGAATATGTATAAATGGTCATAACACAAAAAACACAGTAGTAAAATAAGTAATAAAAAGCAAAAACTAAAATAAGTAATAATAAAGGTCATGAAACATTAGCATACCTATAACATCTCGGATTGAAGTGTTTTATTGTGAAAGGGTGATTGGTGGAAACTTCCGCTGAATCTCACCTGAAGAGCCGTGATGATGACGCGCACGTGCAGGTTTCTTTGAACTGCGTGGATGAGCAGATCTCTGTGATGGATGGATGGATGGAGGATGCATACACGTGCGCGCGCGCCTTTCTTTATTTCCTTTAAACGTTTTGGGTTTAAACTCTGAAAGTGGGTTTGGTCTTTTCTGTGTCTCGGGAAGGGGGTGCGGGTTTGTGCGTGTCACTCGCGTGGCTGGCCGCCTCCATTGATTGGCTGGCTGTGATTACCGGCACACTTCTGTGCGCGGCGTGGACGCGCCGCGGGCGTCCTGATGTTAATGAGCAGCTCCCCCGGCACGGGGCAGACCTGCCGCACCATTCATCCACCTCATCCTGGGCGCGGGGGGGCGCACGAGCGGGGGCCGGTCATTGTCCGGCTGCCGTATATAAGCGGGCTGAGGCCGGTCGTGTGCCAGGCTCACCGGCTCACGCGAGCTGACCCAGAGCACTGAGACCCACGTGACGCGTGCCGCCAGTCCCCTCCAGCACACGGCCGGTCCCGCCGGACCCGAGCTCTGAGAACTCCTGCACCCCTTCAGGTGAGTTCACGCACGAGCGTCTGCCTCGCTGCAGCAGCATCCTCCGCGCGTGCCGCACGCGCTGACTTTGTGTCTCTCCACAGATCGGAACCCGTCCCGCCGCGGCATGGACTCTGCGTATTCGGACATCGACAGCAACAGCTGCGACTTTTACTCGCACACCGATGACGAGGACGCCCGCGTGCCGCGCCCAGCCTCCCCGGAGCGCGAGCAACAGCAGAGGAAACGGCGCCGCGGCCGCGCGCGCTCCGATGCCACCGTGCAGGTGGTGAAGAAGAACCGGCGGCTGAAGGCCAACGACCGGGAACGGAACCGCATGCACAACCTGAACGACGCGCTGGACGCGCTGCGCGGCGTCCTGCCGGCGTTCCCGGACGAAACCAAGCTGACCAAGATCGAGACTCTGCGCTTTGCGCACAACTACATCTGGGCTCTGTCCGAGACCATCCGCATCGCAGACCTGCAGGCGGGGAGGCGCAGCGACGCCCCTCTGCTGATCAGCCCCTCGTGCCTGCGCGAGACCCCGAGCCCCGCCAGCGACCCGTCCGCGTGGAGCCCCAGCGGCTCGTCGTCCGCCTCCTCGCCGGCGTACTGCACGTCCAGCCCGGGCAGCCCCGCCGCGCCGGAGGACTACAGCTGCCTGCAGCAGGACGCGCTGTTCGCCTTCCGCAGCTTCGTGCCGGGCATCTACTGAGGCGCGCGCGAGGACAAGTTTATGTTGGAACCAATTACCCACGTTTGCCTTATACCCAACTCCCTGCTGCAAAGAGCGCGCGCGGCAACAGCGTAGCGCGCGCGGCTCCCGTCGGAGGTGAAAAGTCAGACTGAATTAGTAAAGTGATGAAGCAGAAAACTGAGCGTGAAAATGGAGTTCCAAAGGCCTGAAAAGAGCCGCGCACGAGCTCTCTTCATTGTTATCTGTCTGTCACTCACTCACATGCACGCGCGCATTCACACACCCTCTCTGTTTGATTCTTGTTTTAATTTATTTTTATAGTAACGACAAATCTGTATTTTGTACATAAAGAGATTTTTATTCTATTTACTGAAACTCTGCTTTTTTACAGAACAAATAAAATATAACGTTTGTATAAAATAAACGTCCTGTATGTCTGATTTTTTATTATTTTGATTTTATCTGCGAACATCAGATTTCATTCAGAGTGGACGCACAAACAAAGATCGTGTATTTTAAACAACAGTTTTCTTCTTGGGTTTTTGTAATTAAACTTATTGTCAGTGCAGCTGCAGGGAAACTTTGAGCATCACGTGCGTGCGCACGTCCTGCAGGAGGATGCTCCTCCTCTCTAAAAACGCACGCGTCCCGCAGCAGCGGCCTTGTCTGTGCACGTGCGAAGGATGGACAGATTATCAGGGGACAGTGGGACACACTCTGCACAAAGCGAGGCACAAGAAAAGAGGAGCAGGGAGGTGAAAATAATCCTCCTGAGACTGAAAGAGCCTCTGAAACTCCAAAATAAAAGCCCGAGGCTTATTGCAAACTTCAGAGAAGCAGCTTCTTCTGATCTTTTTTTAATGCTGCTTCATTGGTTTTTAAAAATGTTCAAGGAAAAATGTAAATCAAGAAAATAGAAAATATTTCAGATAAACTTTTATTATCTCAGGATAAATTTGATGTCAGCTGTGTGTGTCTGATGAGCTGCTGGAGTTTCACAGGAATGTAGTTTTATTTAGATCAGTCCTGCAGTTCAGTCTAGAGTAAAACTGAAACATGTTTCAATTTGTTAAAAAAATAATCCTCTTTGGATCAGTAATGGAGGCTCCTTCTTTATCAAAAAGTTTCAAATACATTTAAAGCAAATAATTTGCCATTGTTGGGGGTCTAAACAGGTTTCTAAATTATTTTAGACATAATTTTTAAGTGAAACTGTGCTTTTAGATCCGTTTATTTTCTGCAAAAGAGTAATCAGACCTGGAAAAACAAAAGTTTTTTCCACAAAAATGTTTTAATGTGACAGTTAACCATCTCTTTCTACTATTCTTTGTTTGGTTCCATTGTGAGTCGGTTCCTGTTTGTGCAGTTGAGGTTGTTTGTGTTCGTGTTTTGGTTGTTATTAGGTCAGTCTTTCACCGCGCGCCCCCGACGAAGACGCCCTGCATTGTTGGTGTGCGCGAGGCCGTGCGCTAATCGAGCGGGATTAAACCGCCGGCGGCCCGCGTGCACCTGCAGCATCATAATGAGCTCCAGTAAGTTTTTAATTAGATTTCTATTGTGGCCGCGCGGGGATGAAGCCAAATCTGTCAACCGCTGCAGCCGTGGCGCGCGAGGAGCCCTGCGCTCATTGGCTGCTGCAGCATACGCGCGCCTCACACGCACGCCAGGCACCCAGTTTAAACTAGGACCCCCAACTTCTACCCCCCCTCTCTGTTTCACACACACACATTTACACGCACATGCACACATGATTGTTAAAAAAAAAGAAAAATTTCATCCTCTCTGCTGTCATTTCACTACATTACCCAGCAGCCTCAGCTGCTGCATTACTGGCAGCAGTGCACGCTCCTTTTTAGATTTGTAGGTCTACCATGTTTCACCCTGAAGTTTCATAAATGAGGCTCCAGATCTGATGGAGGCAAACGGAACCAGAGGAAGAAAGGAGCGTCATCTCAGTGTCCCAGGAGCCTCCTGAAGACCCGCGGTCCTCCACCAAAAGGTTCTGAAAGCTTTGATCGCTCAAATGAAGACAGTAAAGTTGGGTTTTTGCAGCAGCCTTGATGGCAGAACACCAATGAACGGACGCTGCAATGTCGCACTTCTGCACAGGATGTCCAAAGGTGGACTCAGACTGAGCGGGGGTCAAAGGTCAGCATTTAAAGGTGACACTGTGGCTGTATGAGGGCTGACCCGGGATCTGTGCTGACAGCTGAGTGTGTTCTCTGTTCCCTCAGGGCGGTGAGCTGGCTCTGATCCTGGATCAGAGTGAGAGGAGGCAGCAGGGATCTGGTCATTCTTTGATTCTGATACAATCTCTGGACCATGAGTCAAAGTCACGGCCCGGGGGCCAGATCATTTTATATCTTTGTTATTGATGGCCTGATGTTATCAGCTGCCAACATATTGCATTCTCAAGATGTCACATACTAACGTTTGGTTTAGGACCAAGCGTTAAGGTTCGGAACGTGGACCGTACCGTATCCTAACCTTAACCTGGTACTGGACAGTCGGAATCGGACGCGGATCAATACTGGTACCAGCGTGGACCAGGATAGAGTCAGGGGCTCCTGCTGGGTCCCGAGGTTTGGTCCACTTTAAAAAGTTTCGTTTTTAAAGTTTTGAAAATGTAGTTTTAGAGTGTTCAATAAATGTTTATCCTGTTCGGCCCACGACCTAAGGTGTGTTTGGATTTTGGCCCGTTGTGTGATTGAGTTTAAAACCCCTGATCTATGGCGTCTCTGCAAAAGCCACAATAAGGAAATAAAAAAACCTCTGGAAATCCTGAAGTCCGCTAATAAAATGAAAGTTTAAAATGATAGTTGGTTTGTTTGAAACGTTCTCTCCATTGAGAAGAAAGTCTGGATTCTTGTTCAGAGTAATATTAACCTCCCAATCTCAGATTTACTTTGTATCTGGAGCAAAATGAGACTATAGTTTAAATCATGTCTAAAAAGTTCAAAAAGTTTTCATGAGGATGTTCAGGTTATCCCTCCTTTTTTTCTGGTTACTGCATCCAATCACTCTGTCACATCTCCATCGTTACCGTGACAACCAATGGGTGCGTCCGTTGAAGTGGAGGAGGTGGGGGAGGGTGGGAGTACAGCTGAGCCCCCCCATCACTGACTGTATCACCATGTTTGTGAGCTGCAATCAATACATCTCTTCTCTCCCCACAGCCGGACCTCCGGGACCTGCTGCCCCCTCCATCCTGTCCTGATCAATATTTAATGAAGCAGCAAATGTCCCAATGAAGCTTCTCAAACAAACAGTCAGCCTGCGAAGAGGAACAGTCAAAAAGATGGCAAGCTCACCAGCAAAACATTCAAAAACTCTGGTTTTCAGTTGAAAGTCTGTCGCCCACTAGAGGAGATCTGGATCCTCTTCTCACCACTTTAAAACTATTTTTGGGATTTATAGACTCAAACTCCCTCCACCCTGAGACACACCTATGAAACTGAAGTGAAGCATGCAGAGAATCTGAAATGATCGACAGGAAAGCATGACCTGAAACACAGAGGGAATCCGAACAGGAAGCATCTGTGATGTTTAGAGAAGCAACAGAAGTAAAATCAGGAAACATATCAGGAAAAGTCTGGCTGATGGTCAGAAGCAGCTTGTTCCACGGCTCTGGGGCTTTGGCGGACCCCTACCTCTATCAGCTCCAAAGTGCATTGGATCTGGCCCCCGGGCCTTGACTTTGACACATGTGATCTATACCCTTTTACACTCTGGTGTTGGCTCAACATCTCAGGACTGAGTCCCTGACTGGTTGAGGTCGTGCGTCTTCCATGCCAGTGTTCAGATATTTGAACTTTTTTTCTGCTAAACAAGAGTTTTCAACAAACACCTTCTTGGAAATTATGGAAAGTTTTTCTGAAAAACGCAAAAGTACGACCGTACTTTGATTTGAAGCTGTGGGGTTTCTTGAGAGGCTTCAGGTTCCAGCAGTCAGAAGAAGACTCCTCCAGCTCTGATCGGCCATGTCCTTCCTCTTCACCTGTCTGTTTTTCACCTGTCAATTGGCCCCTAAACCACCCTGATTGTCCCAGTCTGTCAAACAGACCATAATACTTGAAGGACCAATTAGACTCAGCTGAAGCTTTTGTTTTATCAACAGAGCAGAAGATCCGCCGCCAGCACGCCTGCAGGAGAGGTCAAAATCTTTTCACTGCTGAACAAAATCAGGATCATTTCTCACATTTACTCCTTTATTCTCGCTCTCATCTGTCTGAGTGACGAATTGAAGTTTCCTGATCATATTCGGGTGCCACTTAGGCCAACCAATCACAGACAAGTTGATTCATGATGACTGGATTCAAAAAAGGATGACGGCCTATAAAACTAGACTTCTAAGAGAAAGTTTCAGAACTGAAAGTCATCAAATGTAGTTCACTTTCAGCTTATCCCTTTCAGGGTCACCACAGCGTAACAGCACCCACTGTTTAGCATCAGTGATTTGGCAGAGTTTTTACACCGGATGCCCTTCCTGACACAACCCTGTACTTGAGGGGCACAGGGACCCAGTTAGGCAGCAGCATCAAGGGTCTTGCCTAGGGACCCAATCTGGGAGGGGATCAGTGGACACCCCTAGGAATCGAACCCAGGGCTCCTGCATGTCAGCCCTTCCCCTAGACCACTGAGCCACCCAGCCGCTGTTGAGAACAAAAAGTCAGCAAATAAAGATGTAAAACGGAGTAAATTAAAAAATCAGAGCTGACTTGGATGCGATTCATCTCTCAGTGTCGAGAACCAGCTTTTATTAAAGCTGGTTCTCGAAGTTCTTGGAAATTATATTAGCTCTTCTTGGCCTGAAAAATCAGGGGCTGCAGCCACCTGGTGGGCTATTGGTTAAGATGACTGCAAATTCAGTTTTACGTGATTTAACTTATAAATAGCATGCAGTACCTTCAGCCCCCTGCAGGTGGCGATATTGACTAATCTGTTCAACAACATAGATAAATATCCTCTTGATGTGAAGGAGACGTGGCTCTACTCTGAGCTCTCTCCGGGTGACAGAGCTTCTCACCCTATCTCTAGGAAGCGCCCAGACACCCTCCAGAGCAAACTCATCTCAGCCGCTTGTAGTCCGGATCTCATTCTGTCGGTCATGACCCAGAACTCATGACTGTAGGTGAGTAAATTGAGAGCTTTCCTTTCTGGCTCAGCTCTCTCTTCTCCACAACAGACCAGTAAAGCTACCGTACTGTAGCAATCCACCTGTCAATCTCAGGCTCCGATCTTCCCTCACTCGCGATCAAGACCCCAAGAGACTTAAATGCCTCCACCTGAGGATGACAAAGACAAACTACCATCTCTCTCCAAGATTGTTTACAAATCTTTCATAACGAGCACTTCTGCTTTATTAAGATAATCTATCCCTCCTCACAGGAAGATGAATTGTGGCCTGATTGTTGATCCTCCTCTTCATTGGCTGTATGAAGTTTCTGGTTATTAGCAGGAACTAGAACCTGCAGTCGTAGACGTCGATCCAGAGCAACCCAAACAGACTCAGTGGGTGATGTGTCTGGTGAGGATGCTGATGATTCTTGGATGTTTGGTACAATGGTCCTCAGGATCTCGTGCTTTCAGAATTCCATCAATAAAATGCACCTGTGTTCTTCGTCCAAAACATACCACGACCCCACTGCCACCACGGGTCACTTAAGAACCTGATGAACTCTATGCCAAGATGATGTGTTACAGTGGATGAGGCAAACGGTGGACACACTGCCGACCGGTTTTCGGAGTCCCCCAGAACCCAAAGTAGAACAAAACCGCAGGTTCCAGATTTATTGTGGTCAGTCTGAGGCACACCTGTGCAATCAACCTGCTGTCTAATCAGCATCTCGCACACCTGTGAGATAGGATGGATGGATGATCTCAGCAAAGGAGAAATGTTCACAATCACAGATTTAGACACATTTGTCCACAATATTTGAGAGAAAAGGTTATTTTGTCTTTGTAGAAAATGTGTCAGATGTTAAGGAGCAAAAACGAAAGTGTTGCGTTTATATTTTTGTTCAGTGTCTATAAGCTATAATTACACCAATAACATGAATATAAGACAGTGTTTTATTTTTTGGCATTGCTGCCCCTTCTTGAGATTTCATCAGAAGGAAGTCAGAATGACTATTTAAAACACACTCCAATAAAAATTGTCTTTAGAATATGTTCTTGTGGCATTTTTCTAATTATTAGAAATCCTTCAACAATGAGCTTCAAAATGCCAGAAAAAGTTGTTTTGTTTTTCTAGTGTTGTGGTTTTAGCTTTGAAAAACACCAATAACTGGGTTTGTCTGTGTTGATGAGAAACATGGAGTCCTGCAGGATGACAGACAGTTAAGTTTATGTCTCCTGTAGCTCTGAAAGTGAATCTGGCTTATGGATTATTCATTTTAATATCTCCTAATGTCTTCATGAGCATCAGAGGCTGCGGGTTTGTCGTGTTTTTACTGGTTTCACTGACGGAGCGTGCTCAGAGGAAACAGCCCAGTTAACCAGGTCCTTGTAAATTCCTCCACATTGTTCTCAATTTGTTGGCCCACTTTATGCTCTTTGTGTGAGAAGACCAAAGCTCTCCACAGCATCCTCCTGCTCCTTTTCTTCCTCTCCTCTGGCTTTCTTTACAGCCCAGGTCACCTCCTCCTCCATCGTCCAACCCAGAAGGCAGCTCTCCTGCAGTTAAAAGCCTCTTGGCCTTTTGCTTTTCTCTTTTTCATCCTCATCTCTGAACTTTGGTGTTCTCCTGAATGTGTAAAAGCAGACTGAAGTTCATCTGATGACTAAAGAGAAGACAATCGGGCTTTAGTGTGTGTCTCACCTCTATGTGTTTCTGATTTAAGACTCAGCCTTTAGTGTGTGTGACAGTCAGGATTTTAGTCTTCTCTGCTTTGATTTAGTTCTTCCTTCAACCATAAAGATTCACGATTTTTCATCTGACTCTTTCTTAGAGTTTGTAGACTTTATTCCATCCTTCACAACAACCACACTTTTTACATGAGTTACCATGTAAAGACCAACACGGAGATGAACTCATGAAAACACCTGCTAGTTATCAAGCATGGCAGAGGAGTGTTGATGATGTGGGCTTGTTGTGGAGGACCCAAAAGTCAGTCTGAGTGGAGCTTAAAATCTCACTGCAAAAAGATCAATGTGTGTGTACGTTTCTTGAAAGGTTTCTGTATTTCTGAGAGTGTATTCAGACAAATGTTCACAAAAACCAGGTAAAATATAAACATGTTTGCAAAAGAAATAAATACCCACCCAATCTGTCCTCTTTTTGTATCACCAACCCTTTTCTTTCCGACACAGACACAACTACACACCTGCTGTGTCCCAACAACACAACACCAGTTGTTAAAATAAAATGTGTCTGCAAAGATCTCAGCTTATTTCTCTTTGCTCTGCTGGATGGGAGAAGCTAGAAAAAATAAACCTCCATTAAATAAATCAAACGTCCTTGAAAAAAATGGAAAACTGTTTACTTGAGGATAAAAAGCAGCACCACAAGTACTACCACAAACATCAGATCCATAAATGCAAAACAGAAAGCTTCCAAGATCAAATAAAGTGTACTTGTGTTATGTCACAAAAACTGATGAATCTGTTTTTTTATTTCAGCATGAGGTTGTTTTTTATCAACTATGTAATATAAACTATAGTAATCCAGCTTTGGCATATCTATTTTTTTCATTTAGAGTTTGTCTCTTACTGTTAAATAAAAATGAGTCACTCTGTCACATTTTTAGATTCAAATTCTGCCTTCTTGAATCTCCAACCCCAAAGCTGTCTGAGCTCCAGAACCAACATGTCCGTCTGGAGACCTTCAACCAACGTTGACATCAGCTTCAGCAGAGAGCGTTCAACCAGCCACTTTTCTGCATTAACACCCTTTTTGGGCTTCTGCGTTTAAAACTCTCACATCTCTAAGCAACTTTTCTATGAGCGTTTTTGCTGTTTGATAAGACGTGAGTCTGTTGAACATGCGTTGAAAGTGAAACCAGATCTGGTAGTGACGTGCTCATGGCGTCCTTTTAAATTCACAGAAGTGTTTGAAATTGATCATAAAAGACAAAGTAATAATTGTGGTTTTCTGTGACACCAAGTCGTTCATGTATCGGAATAGAGCTGTGAAAGAAAAAGCCTGGAACAAGATTCATGAGATTTACACCTTTACAACATTTTGCACAGTATCTTCCAACTGTGAGTACATGCACTGCATCACGACAGCTCAGTGGGAACCAAAAATGCTACGAACGCGCTTTCAGCACTGCCTTGTGATCACAGCATTATTCTGAGCGTGCAGGAGGCTGTGAAGAGGAAGAACTTCATGTGGACCGGAAGAAAGCTCCAGCAGTACCAGTTGTCTTCATGGCCCAAACAAATCCTGGACCTCCTCCTGCTGTCTTTGCTTCAGTCATGAGTCTATTCTGTTTGTTAGAAACACTCAGCTGATCCTCCATATTCTCTCCCTCATACTCCATTAATTCCTTTTTTTCACACATGAAGAAGAAGTTTTACAGAGCATCGTTCTCTGAACTGTGTTTGAGTTCTCTGAGGAGAACAAGTTTCTTCTCCGTCATTAACTCATTTCAGGTGTTTCAGGAGGTTTCAGGGGAGGCGACTCAAGGTCTGAACGCACCTGCAGCCTGAGCCTGATGAAGAGGAGAGGGAAACGACCACGTCTGTCATATGCTTCACTGAAGGAGAACTCACCATTGTGTGCAGAGTCTCTTTGAGAAGAGAAACATTCCAGAAGGCCTTCACTTCCACTTTGTTTATGACGTCCTCCATCCAGAAACACGCTTTCCACCCTGAGGCAGCCCCGCCCCCCATTCTCTCTCCTGTCAGTTTGCAGGATGTGAATGGACCAATCACAGCGCTGCACCTGCACTTCCTCTGACCCAACTTCATGTTCATCAAAAGAAAAGTCAGCAGATTCACCAAAGACTTGACCTCCAGGGTGAGAGTTTGAAGGGCAGGATGAACAGATGATTCTCTGAAGCTGCAGCCCAACATGTTCTACTCAGGAGAAATACAAGAGAAGGAAGTGAAGAGGTGAAAAGGGGAGGAGAGCAGTGGTGGCCCCAGGCTGGAGGACTGACGCTCACACAGTTGTACAGATGCTTTTTCATTCAGAGACAATCAGCTGTCAACAATCAACAGAGACTAGATTTCAGGGAGATTCTAGCAAACGTCTCTGCTCTCGTGACGGTGAACGTTTCTGCACTTCAGGTGAGCTGTGGACAAGTAAACATGAGTCTGAGAGGCGAAATAAGAGAGCGCTAATGAGCTAAGTGGAGACATACAGCTGGAGGGGGGGGGCACACCGCTCCGGGGCAGGACAGGGGGCCGTTAGCTCCTCTTTAGGAGCCCACAGAGGCAGAACAGAGTCACAGGAAAGTGTCAATCAAGAGGGCACCCAAGCAGCAGGAACACACACAGATATGCACATAAGCACGCACCCGTGCACACTCCCTCGTGCGCACAAATGAACACACACTTGCACAAAGTCATAAAAACACACTTGTGCATTTACCAGTGTGTTGTTGGTGCTGTAAGCAGAGGTTGGTAGTAGCTAATGCAGACGTGTTTTCATGGGTGATCATAATGCAAATTTCGGATGCTTTTATTTTGTTGATTTCTGAGACTCAAAATGAAGTTTTTTTTAAAGATCCACTTTGATGAAAATGGTGATTTTGTTGTTTTTGACATGTTCTTATCTTGTTACATTTTTCTGATGATGGATGAGATATTTCAAAAACAAGATTAACCGTTTAATTACCCCCCCAAAAAAATCACCAAAACAAAGTGCTTTTTTTCTGCTGCTTATTGTCTTGGTATGGAGCACCATCGAATTAAAAACTTTAAAAAGTTTGAATTATAAAAAGGTTTTCTTTAATAAAAATACATGAGTCTATGTAAAAAACTGAAGTGAAAAAAAATTCTGGTTTGTAACTAGTGCACACCAGGTACCTGATGTGCACTAGTTACAAACCAGAATTCTTTTAACTTAAATTTTTGGAAAAATTAATGTTCTGGCTAGTAGCTGGTGTACATCAGATGGTAACTAAAAAAATGTTTTTCTAAAACTTGAAGTAAAACAAAATTCTAAAAAATTGTAATATGTAAGAGTTACTATCTGTTGCGAATGCATCAGAAAATAGATTTTTATTATACTTCAATTTTTTGGAAAAAATTTTTTTCTTACATTTACTTTTTTTTTTTACTTCAGTTTTTTTTGTTAAATGTCGTTTTGAGGCTCCGTACCCTGGGGAGTAATACACACAATCGATATTTTTAAAAACATGTTTTCTCAATGTTCCCGGCCATTTGGTAGAGCAGGCAGTTAAAGGGTTAAAGTGGCCCTTTGGAGTATTTCTTTCACTGTGTTATTTATTAATTAAAACTCCACGCAGAAATAAGACATCTCCATGCACGTATCAAACATTAATCGCAATCAATTCAGATCCCCACGAGCGTTTTCTGCTCCTGCGCGCTCACATTTAATCCTACCACGAGCAGAAAAAGTCCTCGTGTGAGAGAGACGTGCACGTGAGACATTTTGTTACGTGCACTCGCGAGGGGAAATAAAAGAAACTTTCTTTCATTTTAAGTGGGAAATAACTTTAACCTCTGGGGCGGAGACAGAGGGCTACGTTGACTTTCTTCTAATTAGTCTATTAAAAAACTACAATGTATAAGTTGAATATTTTTATTATTACTGTTTCAATGTAGTTTACTGGTAAATAAGCAGCCAGAATTCATTGCTGGCTAAGTAACTGTGGCAGCATTTAAAAGAACACACCAGATGTCCTGTGTATGCAGAACTTCTTCAAACATCTTTAGTGGTTCCCCGCTTATTCGAGTTTCTGATTCTATTTCTCCATGCAGTTAGAAAATTTCCTGATAATCGAGGAGGATAATGATCATCCAGAGCAGGTATTTATTATGGATGAAACTGGCAAATTCTTGATTGAGATGCTCTCTTGCACTTAACTGATGAAAGAGGAAGCACAATTTTTTAAGGCACAGGGAGACAGAGTGACAGTCCTCATGGAAAGTTCACAGTCTATTGTTCTGGATAATATATATACATATGTATATATGCTGAGCGATACTCGAATGTTCTTTAATGAATGTTCACAAAGCATGATCAGAAGTGTTTTTCATCAGTCACGGACATTCCTCCTCAGGGATGGGGTTGAGACGGGGGCAAGTGTCATGGCTTCCTCACTACCACGATGTACATTCCCGTCCTCTGTGAAATCATGTGAAACAAAATAATCATGCCGAAGTGTCAAGAACAGGCAGACAGCTGGATCCAAGTGCAGCAGGTTTATTCGGCACAGGCAGGGCAACAGGCGTGATGCACAGCTAAAAGTCCACAAAACTAAATCAGGGTCAGGCAGGCAGGGGTCAAGCACCAGCATGAGGGCATCAGAGGAGAAGCAGAGTAGTCAGGATCCAGGCGAGGTTCAGGGCAGGCGGCAGGCAATCAGAGGGTCAGAGACAGAAGATCAGGTCCAGGTATAAACGCTCGGTAATGAAGGCAGGGTGGCACAAACAAATACTTCACAGAGAGTATGGCTCTGTGTGCTGCTTAAGAAGCAGGTGGGCGATTGTGTGATTGGAGACAGCTGACCAGGAACCAGGAACTGAGGGCTGGGGCTTATGGGAGATGAAGTGCAGATGAGGCTCAGGAGAGTTTTAGAATTCAGGCGATGGCTCCCTCTGGTGGTCTGAGGGAAAAACAGACTGATTCATAACACGAAGTACCAACAAATAACTCTAACGAATTAATATCAAAAGATGGGTTTTACATGTTTTGAGTAAATTACCTTAAAACTTCATGGATATTTTGTCTATCATGCTGATGAAACAACAGCTAAACAGGAAGACGACTGCTTTGTGTTTTTTTCAAAGTAAAAACTTCCGCAACTTTGACCTCTACAGGTTACATATATATATATAAAATACAAATATAATTTTAAAAAATCCCAGCACTATCATGATTAAAAAAGCACTGGGAACCCTGGAGAGTTGCAGCTTCTGCATCGTGACTGATTACCTGGTCCAGGTGTGTCCAGCCAATTAGAACCTGCTAGAACAGGGTATGTTGGAAAACTTGCAGACTCTCGAGGCCCGGAGTTGCCCATCCCTGCTCTAAATTGTCCCTACATATGTATGGGTGTATGACGATCAGTCCAGGGTGTCCCCAACCTTTGCCCAGTAGTACCTAGGTTAGCCACCGTCTCCTGTGACATCACAGATGACATCCTGCCTTAAAAAAACACTTTCGAATCTGTTCATTTAATTCCCCCAAAGTAAAATGGATGTGACTGTGAAAACACCATCAGTGTGTGAATGCCTGTGTGCACGGGCAAATCGACTGTGACTTTAAGGCACTTTGGGCTTTCAAGGAAGGTAGAAAAGGGCTATACATTTAAACAACATTAACCAAGACTCCGCCCCCACTCATGCTCATTTCAATTGGTGGTTTTGGACTATATCTGCAAAATGCTAAATGAGATGAGACACAAAGAGGTGATCATCTGTCTTATGTGTGTGTGTGGGGGGGTCACATGTGCATTTGCCCCTCTACCCCCATGTCAGATACAGATCAGGAAAATGAGCCTCAGAGAGGCTGCTCAGGTAAACAGATGGGAGTTTCTCTGCTCCACGAGATAACCTCTGACTCCCCCCGCCTCCCGTCCTTGTGTCAGTAAAAGCACCTGTAACACCCC
>NC_050521.1:4474066-4482210 GCF_002922805.2 Oryzias melastigma | reverse complement strand
CTGTGATCCGAGACATTTTTGCTGAAATCTAAGCAAAAATGGTAAAAATCCTCTTTCGTAAAATCCTCCGGAATGTTCTGGGGAACACCGAGTGATCGCACAGTGATCCAGCAGTGATCGCTGCTCCAAACGAAAGTACAGCTTCAAGACCGCTGACCCACATATCAGGACTTTTTCTGATGATGTCAAATGAGGTTACAAGATCCGCTCTATGTGACATCATCATCATCTGCAGCTGATTGGATGAAGACGGTGACATCACCACTTTGAGTATGACATCATCACTTTGGTGACATCAAAGTGATGATGTCACCAAAGTGATGACGTCATCACTTTGGTGACATCAGCATGACATCACTGGCAGTTGTAACATCACTGTGGTGATGAGCTTCAAAGTTGGAGAAGAGCAGCAATGTGAAAATGAAAATGATACAAGTGTCATTTTTTTAATGTCAACAATTTATAATCAACATTATTATGGAAGTTTTTAGTTTCACCAGACTCTGAATTTTTTTTAACCACTAATTTTTTATTCTGATTTTTTTTTAACCTCTGAATTTTTATTCTGAAGTTTTTTAACCTCTGAATTGTTTTTTTTTATTTTTTAACCACTAAATTTTTATTCTGATTTTTTTAACCTCTGAATTTTTATCCTGGAGTTATTTTTCAGCCCTTGCTTTTTAAACAGCAAAGTTTTATGCTCCCAAAAATATTTTTTATCTTAAAAAAATTAAGTGATTTTAATTTCGAGCTTGAAAATTTCAGTGGGTCAGAAATTCGACATAAAAAAATTAGAAGTAAAAAACTTCCCCCAAACAGTGTCACCAGAGCAAGTAGTCGATCCAAGAACACATCAATATCTAGCCAATCAAATCATGATGCTGACGTGAAGTGACCATTGGAGTCCAAGATGGCAGCCAACCCAAGCAGTAGCACATCAGTGAGTAATTATGTTTATATTTCCCTATTATCTTCTCATTGATATAGTTTAACAGAGTGCAAAAGATGCCCAACTTTTGTTGTGATTTTATTTTTCTATTCTCCTTCACGTTCAGCCATCGAAGGTTACTTAGCTTTTCCGCTAACGTGATGCATCAACCACAGCTAGCTAGCATCTGTCTCGTCATATCACCGTGCCGAGGGAGATTACCCATTTTCACTGCTGTCATCCAAACGGGCCGTAATAAAACAATGCAACTACTACGGCGAGTGGGGGGGGGTTGAGTGCTGTTGCAGATGCGTGCAGCAAAGTGGGGTGTGTACGCTGCTGGGGGTGGGGGGTGCAGACCGGTCATGTGTTCGCGCCGCTGTATGACAGAATGAGAGAAAGACTGGAGATTGATAATACAAAGGAATAATTCAGAGTCTGCAGGAAAATAAATCCATGTTGAACCTCCTCCACAACAAACCTATAGACACCTGAGAGAAGCTCCAAAACAGAGCAGAGAACATAAGAATCCAGATCCGCTCAGCAAAGCCTTGGTCCTCCTCTACCACAACCATTGACTCACTCAGCTGCTTTTAGAATAGAAAAAGAAGAAGATTCTGAGCTGAACATGGAGATCTGAGAATTCATCTGATTATGCTGTTTTTATTATTAAAGTTAATAATTTTCTCTGGAAAATGCCAATTTATCCTAAGTATGTTTAAATCAAAGCACAAATATTTGGATTATTGTGAGCAGGGAGGACCAAAGTTCATTTTGTGTTTCACGTTTCTATTCAAGTTAAATATTATATAAGGTAATGATGAAGTATTTTCCTAGAGCATGTGTCACAATAAAAAGAGAATCTGACAATGTGAATTTTATTTCATAATTAACCCTGTTGGGTGCTGTCTATCAGTCATTGCCAATTTTTTGACAAATTAAAATAAACTTATTTAATGGTTGAAAATATAGTCAACCCCCGTCTGTGTGCTGTCCCCTACAGTTTTCCAATTTCAAGGATTGTTCTGGTGTATCCTCTCGTGCTCCCCATATCCCAGGATGCATTGCAGTCGACCCTGAAGATTGTTCCACAGTGGTGGACTTAGATGACCCAGAGTCATAGAAAATGTGACTTTTAATGTAAGTAAAATCTGTAAACTGGTAAGTTTATGGTTTTGATGATAAAACATTTGAACATTATTTTGATCTGAAATGTAACAATCCTGCTTCAGTAATTCCTGGTTAGCTGGATTGAATTAGTTCAGTTTCTGATTGATTGAACAAACCTGATCCAGGTGAGCAGAAGAAGCTTAAACAAGGTTAGCTGTAAAACGAGCAGAACAGAGTTGGTGACCGCTGCAGTAGAGTTTAGTGTCTTTTTTGTTTTAATGTGAAACATTTTGGAGAGGACTAGTGGGAGTTCACTGCTGCTACTGTTGATTTGACCTCATGGATGAGGCATCAGGACAGAGACCTTCCACCAGTCCTCCTGATTTCTTCTATCTGGGAGTAAACTACAGCAGTGGGTGAAAGAGAGGAGAGTGAAGAAAGAGAAGAAGGAAGGAGTCAAGAAAAAGAAACAGTAGCTGCGTTTCCATTACACATTTGTGCAAAACTTTATAGAAATTCCAGGAATTTGGAAAAACACAGTTTTGAAATGACACAGTTTCCATTAAATCATCATTTTATGATTAAAGCACAAACCAACTCACGCGATAAGTCATTAAAAACATTGTGATGAATGAGAACAAGTGTTTTTTATTTGATTCACTAAAAAAGGAGCATTGCGGTGACGTCACAGCTCTGTCTGGAGAGTCTATTGACAGTCTCAGGTGAGAAACCTGTTCAGTGGTTTTTAAATGAATAACCATTCTAACAAGTAAGCTGCTGGACCTTTTTCTGTTTAAAAACATGACGAGATCCATTTAAGTTTCTGTCCCTGCACTGGAGCTTTTCCTCAAATGAGACTTCTGCGTCTTACTCAGGCTCCAAGCTGCAGAAGTGTAGCTGCAGATGTAGCCATGAGGAAAACTTTATGATTTTATTATGGAATAGCTGCATGATTCCGTATGACACTGAACTTATAAAGAGCTGTGAAGCTGTTGGATCTCTCCTGCCGCCCGCTTTGTTGCACTCAAGACGGACACTTCATACAAAGAGGAGCATCTATTTAGAAAAAAGTGTTTCCATTACAGTTTTACGTTTTGTCTGTTTCAATAAAGACTTGTATTTTGTTCAATTAAATGATAAAAACAATAATAATAAAACAAGGCTAGACCGTCCAAATTCAAAGCCCTTAACATACGATCTTCCCGTTCTATGACGGACCCGGCCGTCGGCGACCGCGAAGGCCGCGGCATCGGAAGGAATTCAGACACAGCTCAAGAGACCAAAACAAACGCTGACGTCACGTCAGTGTCAGGATTTGATTGGCTGGATATTGATGTGCTCCTGGATCCACTACTTACTCTGGTGACACTGTTTGGGCAAAGTTTTTCACTCCGAATGTTTTTATGCTGAAATTCTGACCCATCGAAATTTTAAGTCTCGAAATTAAAAACACTGATTTTTTAAAATAGAAAATATTTTTGGGAGCATAAATTTTGCTGTTTAAAAAGCAAGGGTTAAAAAAATTCAGAGGTTAAAAAAATTCAGAGGTTAAAAAAAATCAGGATAAAAATTCAGAGTTTAATGGAACTAAAGAAACTTCCATACATGAGTTTACTTTTTTTTTTAAACTATCTTCAAGGACGGCAACAATGACATTATTACGCGCAGTGATGACGGCTTTCCTGCTCGGCATCACGGAATTATCAATCACAAACAGCTGCGATGGGCACCCGAAGTCCCCCCACCCCCCTCGGGATCTTCCTAGTGCCGGCACCTTCAGCTGGTCAACAAACTCAACTTCAAATATGTTGCTTACCTCTCACGAAGCCAACAACAATCAAAGTAAGCTGCTACGTTTAATGTGTATTTCTGTAATAGAGCATAGCTTTATACGCAGATGCCCTGCTGACAAAGAGGTTGTACAGGCTGATGTTAAGGAGCTTGTAACAAAAACATCTATGCAGAGGAAATGTTTTATCCTTCTTTTACTACTTCTCTCAGGCAACATTCAACCAAATCCAGGCCCACCTATAGATCACATTGGTACTCCAAATGATTTCAAAGATAGGTCAGGTCTAGGGATTTTACATATAAATGTCCGCAGCCTCCTACCCAAGCTAGATCTCATTAAAATCTGGGTGAAATCCACAGACACTGATATTTTAGTGCTGTCTGAAACTTGGCTAAACAAATCTGTCCCTGATAAAGAAATCTCTCTAACGGGCTATAACATTTTCCACTGTGATCGTCCTAAAAAAGGTGGAGGTGTAGCTATCTACATAAAAAAATAAGCTTCAGGTTTCTTTAATCTCCTCTCTTTCAGTCATAAAACAATTTGAATTTATTGCTCTCAAACTCCAAATGTCAAAGGATCAGTCACTCACCATAATGGGCTGTTACAGACCCCCCTCTGCCAACGATGAAGCCCTCTCTTCTCTGTTTAATCACGTAGTGAGTTTAAATGCAGGTGAATTTGTTTTAGCAGGAGACCTAAATCTTGACTGGTTAAGTCCAAAATCAGATAACTTGAAATCTGTCTGTGACTCTCTAAACCTCACTCAATTAATTGATAGTCCCACCCATCCTAACATCAAAAACCCATCCAAATCATCCCTAATTGATTCTGACAGATGCCCCTCACAAGTTTACTGCAATAGGTATTTTTGCAAATGACCTAAAGGATCATTGTGCTGTTGCCACCGTCAGAAACATCAAAGTCCCAAAAACTAAACCTCGTATCCTGATAAGAAGAGACCTAAAAAAGCTAAATGAGCAGGCATTTATTTATGACCTTTCTTTACTAAAATGGGATAGAATCTCACTAATTGACGATGTTGACTTAGCATGGCAATATTTTCATGATGAGTTTTTAAATCTCATAAATAAACATGCACCCATTCGCAGATTTAGGGTAAAAGGGCGCAACAATCCCTGGTTCTCCCCTGAAATTGATAACTTGATTAAAGATAGAGATACAGCCTGGTGTAGGGCAAGGAAAAGTCACTCGGAAGCTGACTGGCTTCATTTTCGTCAATTAAGAAATAAATGTACTCTTTTAATAAAAAAAGCTAAATCTGGATATTACCTCAGTGAAACATCCAAAAACTTAAACAATCCAAAAAAATTCTGGAAAACAGTTAAATCCACCTATGAGCCTGCGCAAACTAACGATTTTCCAAACTTCTTAACAAAAGATGGAAAACAATTAACCGATAAAACAGCCATACTGGACTATTTCAATGATCACTTTATCTCAGCTGGATCTGTTTTTGATTCGTCCATTCCAAATTCAGGAACCTCTGCTTTAATTGCTGATGCCTTTGAAACAACCAAATGCCCAAACACACAATTCAATTTTACAGATGTGTCAGTACAAGAAGTCCTCAGAGAGTTAAAAAATATTGACACTAGGAAGACAGCTGGACCAGATAAATTAGATACTGTATTTCTGAAGCTGGCAGCTGACTACATTGCCGAACCTTTATCGGTCATCTTTAACCTAAGTTTCAGTTGTAGAAAAATACCGAAAGTCTGGAAATCTGCTTATGTACTTCCCCTTCTCAAAGGAGGAGATCCCGCAGAAATAAACAATTACAGGCCAATTTCCAAGTTATGCATCCTGGCAAAAATCTTTGAAAAACTGGTCAGGGAACAACTAAAGGACTACCTAAAATCCAACAGCATTTTATCTGAATTTCAGTCATAGCACTGTCACAGCGACCTTGAAAGTATTAGACGATGTTATACAGGCCCTTGACTGTAAAAGATACTGTGTAGCACTGTTTATCTACCTCTCCAAAGCATTTGACACTGTGGATCATAGTCTCTTGATAAAAATAATGAGTAATATTGGTATCTCTGATCAAGCTGTTGCTTGGTTTACTGACTATCTGTCAAACAGGTCACAATCTGTTCAAATATCTGATTCTACTTCTTTTGCCCGTGAGACTCAGAAAGGTGTACCGCAGGGTTCAATCCTAGGTCCCATTCTGTTCTCCATTTACATAAACAACTTATGTCATAATTTACCAAATACATCATATCACCTCTATGCCGACGACACTATCATTTATTGCTGCTCACGAACAGTAGCACAAGCTTTTGAGCTCCTACAAACTGCTTTTGACACTTTTCAGGCTCACCTTAGATCACTAAAAATGATTTTAAACGCAGAAAAAACTAAGGTGATGATCTTTTCACACAAACGTGAGCCGCAGGAGATCACTCAAGTACTTAGAACTGAAACGAACAAATCAATAGAAATAGTAAACAGCTACAAGTACCTTGGTTTCATACTTGATTCTGAGCTTTCCTTTAAAAGACATGTTGCCTCCTCACTACACAAACTAAAAATGAAGCTTGGGTTTTATTATAGAAATAAATCCTGTTTCTCTCTCAAAGCACGAAAGTTTCTGGTAGCAGCCACATTTCTGCCTCTGATTGATTATGGAGATGTTCTCTACATGAATGCTTCTTCTGCATGTCTTCAACCACTCAATACTGTGTATCACTGTGCATTGAGGTTTGTAACCGGCTGTAGTCGTCTCACCCATCACTGTGAACTGTATGCCAGAGCAGAGTGGACCTCTCTGAGCATGCGAAGACATACGCATTGGATGACCCTAGTCCGGGGGTCGGCAACCTGCGGCTCCGGAGCCGCATGCTGCTCTTTAAGCACTGCCTTGCGCCTCACTGGCGCTTTTTCAAAAATGTTTGAAAATGAAAAAAAAAATGTTGGAGGGAAATATATTTTTTGTTTTAATAGGATTTATGCTGGAGTACAAACATGACCCAAACATCCTTTACGTTTCCCAGTTGTTGTGAGTTGAGAAGAAGAATAGAGGAAGAATCTCCTCCCCGCCACTGCGGCCAGTGTGGAAACACCTTAAAGGTGCACGTTCCATTCTTGTGTTTTTTTCAAATCCTCAAAATAAAATGACATCAAAAATCGTATTTCTTTATTGCATTTCTTTAATTTCATCAAAGCAATGAAACAAACTGTAATTCATTCATATTGTAGTGATGGTCTCAGACACGCGCTGGGCTTGCTGTCGGTCTGGCAGCGCAAGGAATTGTGGGTTACCCATTCTTTTGCCTGTCTGACTGGAATTGGATTTAAGTTTGGGTTTTCCTCAATGTGTTTTGTTGTCTGACTGTTGAACATTTATGATTTTGTCTTGTTATGTTTGAATTCTTCCTGCACCTGGAGTGAGAATGAGGGAGAAACTGATCAGGACCCCCTCTCGTTGTGTCTTTGAAGAATGTCAAAATAAAAGCTCAAATGTTTAGCATGAGGCTATTCAGCTTATGTCAGGTAGCTTGACGCTGCATTTCCACTCTAACTTGTCATGAGACCAAAATTGAGGTTTACATGACGCGAGGACACGCGGCAAAAGAAATAATCGTTGATTCACAGACGTGATTGATCGACACATTCTCCATGTGTTATTTTCATTGTAAGACTTATATAAAGCAACTCAATTTATGCGGCTCCAGACATATTTGTTTTTTTTTGTATTGGTCCAAAGTGGCTCTTTCAACATTTTGGGTTGCCGACCCCTGCCCTGGTCTATGAGGCGCTACTGGGTATGGTCCCCACATATCTCAGTGCCCTTCTCCAAAAAATCACCAGTCAATATGCCTTACCCTCAAGCGAAGTTTTTCTCCTGCATGTTCCCCGTGTCCGAACTGAATTCGGGAAACATGCTTTCAGTTTTTCTGTTCCCTCTGCCTGGAACTCTATCCAAACTGAACTGAAATGGTCTAATCTTGTTTCATTGGGTTTATTCAAATCCTTTTTGTGTAACAAAGAAAAAGAATCCCTACAAAACTGCTCCTGTTTCTAACGTTCAATGTAAAATAGACTTAGCCTCACTATCATTGATCTTCATAAATGTCAAGCTGTATATAATCTTTGTACTCTCCAAACTACTGTATTTTGTTATAATCTATCTTATTTTAAAAAAAAGAAAATTACTGTCACTCCATTGTACTTAAATTTTATTTTGTAAATACCCTAAATTCATATCTGTGCTAATTTGTTATACACTGTAACCATATTTATGAGACATGTGCTGCCGACCTCTTGGCCAGGTCACCCTTGAAA